>NC_041382.1:496025145-496075706 GCF_002162155.2 Triticum dicoccoides
CTCCTCATCATCAGGCCAGTCCTCTAGACTGGCCCCGAGCTTCGGGCCGCCTCCTCCCTCGGCGTCGTCTTCCAAAGCCGCCCCCCAGATCGGGGTCGTCGACATCGCTCTCCACCTGGTCGGGAAGGAACTCGCGGGCCGGCCCCGAGGTGCCGGCTGGTGGATGGAGGGGGGATTCTGACCAAAGCCGACTGGTCAGGTCGCACAAAACAGACTCGGCAAGAAATAAGACAACTCGAAGAAAGAAAGAAAGGGCAACTCACTGTAGGTGGGGGGTTGGCGCGGGAGTACCGCTCCTTGCCGAACCGCCAGTCCTCCAGCAGCTTGCTGTCCGAGAGGTAGTTCACCATGTAGGCCACCTCCTCATGAGGCATGTCCTTGGTGCACATCCGACTCGGGTCACGGCGCCCGCTCATTTGGCATATCATGTGGGGGCGGCCTTGGAGCGGGAGAACTCGGCGCGCCACGAAGGCGGCCAGCAGGTCCGGACCAGTCAGGCCTTCCGACTGTGTTAGCACTCGGAGTCGTGTGACGGCGCCGGCTCCTACAAGCATCAGCGACTTGGCCTGGTACGACCAGTTGGGCAGTTTCCCAGCCGGCGGGCCGGCTTCGAAGGCCGGCAGGTTGACCCAATCGCGCGCGAAGATGCTCTTCACGTAGAAGTACGATCGCTGCCACATCTTCACCGACTTTATCAGCCTGATGGTGGGGAAGGGTTGTCGGCCCCCAACCTCCGCACGGCGATGAATGCGCCACACTAAGCTGGCACGCTTGCAGCCTGGGTGCCGAGCTTGCAGAAGAAGAACTCCCCCCAGAGCTCGAGGGTGGGGAGGACTCCGAGGAAGCCTTCACACCAAACCACGAAGGTGGACAGCAGCACCATCGTATTGGGCGTGAGGTGGTGCGATTGGAGGCCGTAGAACTCCAGAAAAGAGCGGAAGAAGCTGCTCGCCGGCAGCCCCAATCCGCACAGGCAGTGCGAGCGGAAGATGACCCGCTCGCCCTCCTTCGGCGCTGGGGAAATCTCCCCCCTTGGCGCAAGACGCACCCGCACGTAATCTTTGCCGGGGAGCCGACGAGTCTTGCAGAGGAACTCGATGTGGTCATCATGAACTTCTGAGCCGTCCCAGGTGCCGGAATGCACCGAGGGAGGCGCGGTGGCAGAAGAAAAACTCATCGTGAGCTGATCGCCGCGACGTTCGACAAAGCTTGGGCGCGCGGCGGAGCGAAGAAGAAGAAGAAGAAGGAGAAGAGCAAGGAGTAGTGGGAAGGAGGGGCACACGTGCTCTGCCGCGCCCCCTCCTCCCCCTACTTATAGCCTCATGGGTTGCGAAGCCGAGGGGGCGGTCATGGGATTTACTGCGCCCACGGCCCCACGACTCCCACGTTTCCACGACAAAGTTACTGCGCACAGTAACTCCACGGGAATCCCAACCGTCCGCTTGGGCCACAACGGATCCGCTCGGGCGCCGAAGCACGGTAGTGGCGGGCCCCACCTACGGGCCTGTCCCGTCACGTGCGTAGGCTGGCAGACTGGCCCGGCCGCGTGTCATCACGTGACAGGCCCGGAATGGGCGGCGGCCTGGAGGCTTAGCCAGCACGCTACTTGGATCCCGCCGCGACGTTCGAAATATTGTGCGAGTCAGAGTTGGGCGAGTCCGACTCCTTCTAGCCGGCCCGGCAGAAGTCAAGCAAGATCCATGTCTCGGGCACCCAGAAAAAGAAACTGCTGAGGCTCCTCGGCCGATCGTCCGCGGCGCCTCATCAGCTTCGAGGACTATTGTCGGAGTAATGGACCACGGGTAGGCTAACCCGAGTCCCAGAACCTTTCAAGACATCGGGGCAGGCTGCGCCCCTCAAGACCCCAGGATAAAGAGCCGCCTTCTGAGGAGTCGGCGGTAAGGCCACCGACTAGCCACTCGCGGCCGAGTCCCAGGGACGACTTCAGGACAAACCGACTCCTGACTGACGACTTCCCAAGAAGCCGGCCTTGGGGAGTCGGCCCGCGACTCCAGCAAAACCCCACATCCTCATCAAGAGGGACAGGACAAGGGAGTGGCTACAGTGAAGACTGCTCCCACCCCTTTCCAAAGGCAAGCATGGTCACAGTACGCCGTACCCGAGGAGATCTCCATGCGGCGTGGCACTGTTGCCATGCTGGCCCTAACATCAGCACAAGTGGACCGAATCCTGCGCCCATGACGGCTTGTCTGTACGACCTTCGGGCGGCGGGTCCCACCGGCCAGCGGGATCCCAGAAGACGGCAAGTGCGCCACAAGTCGGACCCGCCGGGAGTCGGCCCCCGAGAGTCAGCCGGCTCCTCCCCCAGGGCCCATGCACCATTAACCAGATGTGATGGAGAGTGGCAATAGTGATCGCCCGCCAGGCGGTGGGGTTGTTGCCACGACTCCATGACGAAGCCTGCGTCATTAGAAGCACGACTACAGTAATCAGCAACCGGCAAGACCCGCCCGCGGCGGACGCGGCATGTCGGCTCCGTACCGGGCCAGTCGGCGGGCCCTAGCAGTCGGCAGAGAAGACGGAGGCCGGAGGCACTAACGGCTGGGCCCGTGTCCAGCCAGATTACCAATGTACCCCTAGGGGGTAGGCCTATATAAACCCCCAGGGCACCCATGCAAAGGGTTGGAATACATTATACTAGACCAGACCATACAGGAAGGAGAGAGCTAGCCTTGCCTTCTCCTACTTTCAGGACACATCTCTAGGAGCAATCGTGTAAACACTTTGCCATAGTGATCATGCAGAGACCCCGTAGAGCAGCAGTAGGGGTATTATCTCCCCGGAGAGCCCTGAAGCTGGGTAAGATTCACCGGCGTGCATGTCTTTGCCTCATCCCGTTTCCAGGCACCGGCGACGTTCTACTCGCCCCCACCATGATAAGCCATCCTTTGGCATATGCCGCACCCAACCCCCGACAGGTTGCGAGGATTTATTTGTTTTGTGTAGGTGCGAGGGACTCGTGCGTAGCCTCCTACCGGATTGATACCTTGGTTCTCAAAAACTGAGGGAAATACTTACGCTACTTTGCTGCAGCACCCTTTCCTCTTCAAGGGAAAACCGACGCAAGTGCTCAAGAGGTAGCAAGAAGGATTTCTTGCGCCGTTGCCGGGGAGGTTCGCGCAAGTCAAGATTTGTCCCGACAACGAGCCATTTCTGGCGCCGTTTTCGGGGAGGTCTATGCAAAAGTCAACATACCAAGTACCCATCGCATACCCTTATCTCCCGCATTACATTATTTGCTGTTTTATTTGCCCTCTCTCTCTTTCCTCCTTCTCTTTCTCTATTTGCCTCTCTTCTCGCTCGCTTTTCTTCCGCCATGTCTGAATCAAAAAGGGTTGGGGGGTTCTCTCCAGAGTTTTAGTACTTTGGACAACCCTTCTATTCTCGCTAAGCTCATAAATAAGGATACTATGGAAAAACCTACCGGAGTTATCAATGAGAATCTTAATAATTTTGATGAAGATGATTCTGGAATTTTTCGTTATTAACTTGATGAATCTTTGAAAGATGCTTGGTATAGACTATTAAGGATCAGGGCTAGCTATGTGCCTCAATACCAAATTGAAGTTTACTTTAAAAGCTTTCATATTGCCCTTCCTTCTTCTTTTAAGCATGTCTTAGATTCTATATTTGAAGAAGGTTTTCTTGAAGGGGATGTCGTAGACACTTATGAAAAAATGAAAACCATATTTGGGCACCCCATGAATGAGAAAGTTGAATCTACATCTCTTTTCCTCTCTTACCAAAACGAATCTATTAAAGAGATAAAGGCTAGCCTGGATACAAATTTCCGTAACATACTTAATCTTTCCTCTACAATTAATAGCCATGTGCTTTATAAAAATAGAAGGATTAATTCTGTAGATAGAAAGTTTGCTCTTTTTCTTTCCTAAGACCAAAGATGGCAATACCTAGATCTATCCTTGCTTTTTATGCCTAGCTAGGGGCGTTAAACGATAGCGCTTGTTGGGAGGCAACCCAATTTTACTTTTATTCCTTGCTTTTTGCTCCTGTTTAGTAATAAATAATTTATCTAGCCTCTGTTTTGTTTGTGTTTTTTGTGTTTAATTAGTGTTTGTGCCAAGTAGAACCGTTGGGAAGACTTGGGGAAAGTCTTGTTAATCTTGCTGTAAAAAATAGAAACTTTAGCGCTCACGAGAACTGCTGCAATTTTTATTTGGAAAGGTATATTTAGTTAATTATTTTTGCAGATGATTAATAGATAAAGTCCTCACGTCCAGCAATTTATTTTAAATTTTTTGGGGTTCCAGATCTTGCGCTAGCTACAGATTACTACATACTGTTCTGTTTTTGACAGATTCTATTTTTCGTGTGTTGTTTGCTTATTTTGATGAATCTATGGCTAGTAAAATAGTTTATAAACCATAGAGAAGTTGGAATACCGTAGGTTTAACACCAATATAAATAAATAATGAGTTCATTACAGTACCTTGAAGTGGTCTTTTATTTTCTTTCGCTAACGGAGATCACGAGATTTTCTTCTTTAAGTTTTGTGTTGTGAAGTTTTCAAGTTTTGGGTAAAGATTTGATGGATTATGGACAAGGAGTGGCAAGAGTCTAAGATTGGGGATACCCATGGCACCCCCAAGATAATCTAAGGACACCAAAAAGCCAAAGCTTGGGGATGCCCCGGAAGGCATCCCCTCTTTCGTCTACTTCTATCGGTAACTTTACTTGGAGCTATATTTTTATTCACCACATGGTATGTGTTTTGCTTGGAGCGTCTTGTATGATTTGAGTGTTTATTTGTTAGTTTACCACAATCATATTCGCTGTACACACCTTTTAAGAGAGACACACATGATTCGGAAATTATTAGAATACTCTATGTGCTTCACTTATATCTTTTGAGTTATATAGTTTTGCTCTAGTACTTCACTTATATATTTTAGAGCACAGTGGTGGATTTGTTTTATAGAAACTATTGATCTCTCATGCTTCACTTAGATTATTTTGAGAGTCTTAAATAGCATGGTAATTTGTGTAAATAATCCTTATATGCTAGGTATAAAAGATTAATAATAAAATTCTCTTATGAGTGTGTTGAATACTATGAGAAGTTTGAAACTTGATAATTGTTTTGAGATATGGAGATGGTGATATTATAGTCGTGCTAGTTGAGTAGTTATGAATTTGAGAAATGCTTGTGTTGAAGTTTGTGATTCCCGTAGCATGCGCGTATGGTGACCGTTATGTTAAGAAGTCGGAGCATGCTTTATTTATTGATTGTCTTACTTATGAGTGGTGTCAGGGACGAGCGATGGTCTTTTCCTACCAATCTATCCCCCTAGGACCATGCATGTAATACTTTGCTTTGATAACTTGTAGATTTTTGCAATAAGTATGTGAGTTCTTTATGACTAATGTTGAGTCCATGGATCATACATACTCTCACCCTTCCATCATTGCTAGCCTGTCTAATACCGCACACCTTTCGCCGGTATCATACACCCACCATATACCTTCCTCAAAACAGCCACCATACCTACCTATCATGGCATTTCCATAGCCATTCTGAGATATATTGCCATGCAACTTTCCACCGTTCCGTTTATCATGACACGCTCCATCATTGTCATATTGCTTTGCATGATCATGTAGTTGACATCGAATTTGTGGCAAAGCTACCGTTCATAATTCTTTCATACATGTCACTCATGTTTCATTGCATATCCCGGTACACCGCCGGAGGCATTCATATAGAGTCATATTTTGTTCTAAGAATCGAGTTGTAATTGTTGAGTTGTAAGAAAATAAAAGTGTGATGATCATCATTATTAGAGCATTGTCCCAGTGAGGAAAGGATGATGGAGACTATGATTCCCCCATAAGTCGGGATGAGACTCTGGACGAAAAAAGAGGCCATAAAAAAGAAAGAGAAAAGGCCCAAATAAAAAAATGAGAGAAAAAAAGAGAAGGGACAATGCTACTATCCTTTTACCACACTTGTGCTTCAAAGTAGCACCATCATCTTCATGATAGAGAGTCTCCTATGTTGCCACTTTCATATACTAGTGGGAATTTTTCATTATAGAACTTGGCTTGTATATTCCAATGACGGGCTTCCTCAAAATGCCATAGGTCTTCGTGAGCAAGCGAGTTGGATGCACACCCACTTAGTTTCTTTTGTTGAGCTTTCGTACATTTACAGCTCTAGTGCATCCGTTGCATGGCAATCCCTACTCACTCACATTGATATCTATTGATGGGCATCTCCATAGCCCATTGATACGCCTAGTTGATGTGAGACTATCTTCTCCCTTTTTGTCTTCTCCACAACCACCATTCTATTCCACCTATAGAGCTATGTCCAGGGCTCACGCTCATGTATTGCGTGAAGATTGAAAAAGTTTGAGAACATTCAAAGTATGAAATAATTGCTTGGCTTGTCATTGGGGTTGTGCATGATTTGAATACTTTGAGTGGTGAAGATGGAGCATAGCCAGACTATATGATTTTGTAAGGATGACTTTCTTTGGCCATGTTATTTTGAGAAGACATAATTGCTTAGTTAGTATGCTTGAAGTATTATTATTTCTATGTCAATATTAAACTTTTATCTTGAATCTTTCGGATCTGAATATTCATGCCACAATTAAGAAGAATTACATTGAAATTATGCTTAGTAGCATTCCACATCAAAAATTCTGTTTTTATCATTTACCTACTCGAGGACGAGAAGGAATTAAGCTTGGGGATGCTTGATACGTCTCCAATGTATCTATAATTTTTGATTGCTCCATGCTATATTATCTACTGTTTTGGACATTATTGGGCTTTATTATCCACTTTTATATTATTTTTGGGACTAACCTACTAACTAGAGGCCCAGCCCAGAATTGTTGTTTTTTTGCCTATTTTAGGGTTCCGAAGAAAAGGAATATCAAACGGAGTCCAAACGGAATGAAACCTTCGGGAACGTGATTCTCTCACCTAACATGATCCAGGAGACTTGGACCCTACGTCAAGCAACCAACAGGGAGGCCATGAGGTAGGGGGGGAGCCTACCCCCCAGGCGCGCCCTCCACCCTCATGGGCCCCCTGTTGCTCCACCGACGTACTTCTTCCTCCTATATATACCTACGTACCCCCAAACGATCAGATACGGAGCCAAAACCCTAATTCCACCGCCGTAACTTTCTGTATCCATGAGATGCCATCTTGGGGCCTGTTCCGGAGCTTCGCCGAAGGGGGCATCGATTACGGAAGGCTTCTACATCAACACCATAGCCTCTCCGATGAAGTGTGAGTAGTTTACCTCAAACCTACTGGTCCATAGTTATTAGCTAGATGGCTTCTTCTCTCTTTTGGGATCTCAATACAAAGTTCTCCCCCTCTCTTGTGGAGATCTATTCGATGTAATCTTCTTCTGCGGTGTGTTTGTTGAGACCGATGAATTGTGGGTTTATGATCCAGTTTATCTATGAACAATATTTGAATCTTCTCTGAATTCTTTTATGTATGATTGGTTATCTTTGCAAGTCTCATCGAATTATCAGCTTGGTTTGGCCTACTAGATTGATCTTTCTTGCCATGGGAGAAGTGCTTAGCTTTGGGTTCAATCTTGCGGTGTCCTTTCCTAGTGACAGTAGGGGCAGCAAGGCACGTATTGTATTGTTGCCATCGAGGATAACAAGATGGGTTTTTTATATCATATTGCATGAATTTATCCCTCTACATCATGTCATCTTGCTTAAGGCATTACTCTGTTCTTATGAACTTAATACTCTAGATGCATGCTGGATAGCAGTCGATGTGTGGAGTAATAGTAGTAGATGCAGGCAGGAGTCGGTCTACTTGTCTTGGACGTGATGCCTATATACATGATCATACCTAGATATTCTCATAACTATGCTCAATTCTGTCAATTGCTCAATAGTAATTTGTTCACCCACCGTAAAATACTTATGATCTTGAGAGAAGCCACTAGTGAAACCTATGGCCCCTGGGTCTATCTTTATCGTATTAATCTTCCAATACTTAGTTATTTCCATTGCTTTTATTTTACTTTGCATCTTTATCATAAAAATACCAAAAATATTATATTATCACATCTATCAGATCTCACTCTCGTAAGTGATCGTGTAGGGATTGACAACCCCTTATCGCGTTGATTGCGAGGATTTATTTGTTTTGTGTAGGTGCGAGGGACTCACGCGTAGCCTCCTATTGGATTGATACCTTGGTTCTCAAAAACTGAGGGAAATACTTACGCTACTTTGCTGCACCACCCTTTCCTCTTCAAGGGAAAACCAATGCAAGTGCTCAAGAGGTAGCAAGGAGTTTTACGGCGGGTCTACTATGTAGCCCCTGGTATGCACACATTTATCCGAATACGGTTGCGTTGCGAAGGTGACCAAAGAAAAAAAATGGTCCTTCGTGTAATACGGAAGAAATCTCAAACGATTATGAGAACTCACCGAGTGGTTGACCAGCTCTCGCTGCATCATGAGAGTCAGTTTTCGGTTTTCTCTACTGAGGTGTTTGACCGGGTGAACCAGAAACACAATTGCAGTAGTTCTCCCTTTACTTCCCTAGCCGATAAGACGGAACGTAGGGTGGCAAGCACAGGAGCTGGGCAACCCAACTATTGACCAAAGACATGATTCGGAGCTGATGCATATAATGCCAAACTCGTGACGTCGAAGTATGCTATAGAGCTGTTCAGACTTTTTCGGCGACCCATATGTTGCCGTATCAAGCCCCTGGCGATTTTGTGCCTAGGTGTTGAGGGCTGAGGAAAAAGGCTCTGTACAGGTTTCAAATAGAGTTTTTGGTCCACAAAAAATCATTTGGACCCCCTGTCACACGTCTGCGCTGCATGTGCTTCCACGAAATGGCATCCTTAAAGGGAGCTATCCCCAGTTATTTGTAGGGAAACCAGGCTCATAAAGAGTCCTTTCAGGTCCATAGGACGGACATGTATTGATTCACCTTTGGCAAAAAGATAAGAAAATAGTTAGGAAAAAAAGAGAAAAGACTACAGTCTGGACAAACCGCTTTGTAGGCCCGTCAGTATTGTGCCTCCGCCGATGACCAAGGTATTTTGAGTGCATAATTATGTATGTGCGGTACAAACTCCGCGGGTATGTAAGGCGGATGACGAAGACGGAGCTGCTAATCCAGCTCTAAAATTGGCCGGTCATGTGTAGCAGAGGCCAGCGGTTTAATGACCAGTGAGATATGCGGCTTGAGTAGTCCGCTTTGTACTTTGGTTGTGATTGCCACAGTGTGCCCCTTAGAGGGAAGGGAGTGTTCCATGTTTCCGTTGACCGTAATGGTGCCGCTTGGACCAGGCATTTTAAGCTTTAGATAAGCGTAGTTTGGGACCACATTGAAACGAGCAAAAGCGGTCCACCTGAGCAGTGCGTGGTAGCCAATGCGGAATGGGACAATATCGAAGATCAAGTCCTCACATCGGAAGTTTCCTGGTGAACCGAAGACGACTTCCAGTGAGATTGAGCCTGTGCCGTAAGCTTCTACGCTAGGTATTACTCCCTTGAAGGTAGTTGTGGTGGGCTTGATCCTTGAAGGGTCAATGCCCATTTTGCGGACAGTTTATTGATAGAGTAAATTGAGGCTACTGCCGTCGTCCATGAGGACTCGCGTAAGATGGAATCCGTTGATAATTGGATCGAGGACCAGAGCTGCCGAACCTCTGTGACGGATACTTGTTGGGTGGTCCTTGTGATCAAAAGTGGTCGAGCATGCCACCTATGGATTGAATTGTGGGGCATCTGACTTTATGGTGTGGTCGTCTCGTAGTTCGTGCTTGCGCTCCCTTTCAGAGGTATGCGTCACGTATATCACGTTGACTTTTTTTATTTGGGGGGAAATTGCTTCTATCCCCCGGTGCAGGGGAGGCGAGCCTCTTCTTCTTTGCTGTCACTTGGCGGCCGCTTCCCTTTGTGTTCGGCATTGAGCTTGCCAGCTTGTTTGAAAACCCAACAATTTCTGTTGGTATGGTTGGCGGGTTTGTCGGGGCTGCCATGGATCTGATAGGTCCGATCCAGTATCTTGTTTAGACCGGATGGACCATCTCTGTTTGCCTTAAATGGCTTCTTCCGTTGACCGACTTTGGAGCCACTAAATCCGGCGTTGACCGTTGTGTCTTGGGTTCCTTCACTATTGCTGCGACGCTTGTTTTTATTGCGTCGTGGCTTGCTATTGCCGTCCCTGACTTTGGAGGTGCCAGGATCGCTCACGTTATTATTGCTACGGGTTAGCCAACTATCTTCGTCCGTGCAAAAGCGGGTCATAAGTGCTGTGAGGGCTGCCATTGAATTCGGTTTTTCTTGGCCGAGGTGTCGGGCGAGCCATTCATCGCGGATGCCATGCTTAAAGGCCACTAGGGCTTCTGCATCCAGACAGTCAATGATCTAGTTCTTTTTAGTTAGGAACCTACTCCAGAATTTCCTGGCTGACTCTCCGGGCTATTGAACTATGTGACTTAAGTCATCGGCATCCGGAGGTCAGACGTATGTACCTTGGAAATTATCGCGAAATGCGTCTTCCAAGTCCTCCCAGCTGCCAATGGAGTTTTTTGGCAAGCTAATTAACCAGTGCCGAGCTGGTCCCTTGAGTTTTAGCGGGAGGTATTTGATGGCATGAAGATCATCACCGCGGGCCATATGAATATGGAGAAGAAAGTCCTCAATCCATACCGCGGGATCTGTTGTTCCATCATATGATTCGATATTCACGGGTTTAAACCCTTCTGGGAATTCGTGCTCGATTACTTCATCAGTGAAGCAGAGGGGGTGTGCGGCACCTCTATATCGGTCCAAGTCGCGATGTAGCTCGGGTGGAGTCCGTCTGCGGTTTTTGGCCCGAACGTGGTTATGCTTGACACGTCTAGCTAAATAGCCGTCGTGGCGCGTCGGGGCACGCCCATGTGATCCATAGATCGATCTTGTCTGACCTGCTCTCTTTTCCAGGTCTTGCCGCATGTCATATGTATATCCCCGAGTTGTTGTGTCCCTACCTTTACGGCGAGGTAGTATAGGCTGGTGTTCAGCCTGAGTTGCCGTTTTGTGCCAGCCCCTTGGTGGTCGGTCAGCCGCATTACGCGCTGATGGTACGTGCCCAAGTGCCTTGTCGTGGAATTGAGGTAGGAGTTTACGCTTCGGGTAACTTTTGGTTGGGCGCTCGAGGCCGTATTCCTCGGCTGCCAGGACATTAGTCCACCTGTCATTAAGTAGGTCTTGATTAGCGTGAAGCTACTGCCGTTTCTTTTTCAGGCTCCTTGCAGTGGCAATTAGCCGGCGCTTAAAGCGCTCCTGCCCGAGTGGTTCCTTAGGCACGGTTAAGTCTTCGTCGCCGAGGCTCACCTCCTCCTCGGAGAGTGGAAGGTAATTACTGTCCTCTGAGTGTTCATTTATGGCCTGTTCATCAGGCCTAACTTGCCCATCTTCCCGACCGTCCTGTTTGGAGGTTGGCTCGACGGGGTCTTCTTGGTCTTCGGCTTCGTCCGGAGTATTGTTGTCTCTCGTGCCTATATTGCTGTCTTTTTCACGGTGTGATTTAGAGTGGCATCACTGACGTTGGCACTTTGGCTGTATCTGAGGAGGCTTATCCTCGACAGGATTGTTATCATCATCGCCGTTATCCTCCTTGGGTGTATCCACCATGTACACGTCATACAAAGAGGTGGCCGTCCAGCGTCCGGTAAATGGCGGGTTTTGGGCCTGCTCTTCTCTAGCATTGTCGTCCATACCGTCGATGTCTTCGGAGCCGTTATCAAGCATGTCAGTTAAGTCCTCGACAGTGGTTATGAAGTGGGTGGTGGGTGGGACGTAAAATTCCCCGCACTCAGCCCCTAGTCCGGGATGGGCGTAGTTCGGACGTTGTTTCTCTGTAATGATGTGGGATCGCATCAAGTCCAGATCCTCGCTTAAAGGTGAGGTTTGGCCAGGGAGTAGGTAGTCCGTGGAGTACGGCAGGGAGGAGACTCCTTGGCCGAACTCACATGATGCTGACTCTAAGGGTTCAGAGCCAGTGTCCGGAGGAGAGTCCGGCTTCGTGATGGTTGCCAGTGACACTACTTCCTACGGCTCTCCCGTACTGGGCTTAGTGGCTGCATATAGTCCGGCGGGCTCAGGAATCCCGTCTTCGGACGTGGCGATGCGCTCCGGATCTAAGGCCAGAGCGGAGGTTGGGGTCGTGAACCCTTGGAAGATCAAGTCTCCTCGGATATTAGCGACATAGTCCAAATTCCCAAAACTAATCTGGTGACCTGGGGTGTAGCTATCGATCTGCTCTAGGTGGCCAAGAGAGTTGGCCCGCAGTGCGAAGCCTCCGAATACGAACATGTGGTAGAGAAAAAACTTCTCCTAGGGTGGCATTGTTGTAGGTGATTGATTGAGCCATCGAACCTTCTGATGATGACACATCGGAACTCTCAATGAAAACACCAATGTCGGTGTCAAAACAGGCAGATCTCGGGTAGGGGGTCCCAAACTGTGCGTGTAAGGTCGATGGTAATAGGAGACGAGGGACACAATGTTTACCCAGGTTCGGGCCCTCTCGATGGAGGTAATACCCTACTTCCTACTTGATTGATCTTGATGAATATAAGGATTACAAGAGTTGATCTACCACGAGATCGTAATGGCTAAACCCTAGATGTCTAGCCTATATGATTGTGATTGCCTCTACAAACTAAACCCCCTTGTTTATATAGACACCGGAGGGGCCTAGGGTTGTATAGAGTCGGTTTACAGAGGAAGGAATCTTCATGTCCGAATGGCAAGCTTGCCTTCCACGCAAGGGAGAGTCCCATCCGGACACGGGAGGAAGTCTTCTATCTTGTAACTTCATGGCCCATTAGTCAGGCCCACGTCATGCAGTCCGGACGCCCGAGGACCCCTTAATCCAGGACTCCCTCAGGCTCCCTCCAGAGCGACCAAGGAAGGGCCATTCCTTGCGGGCCAGCCCAAGTGTCGCCTCCTGGGCTGGAGGCAGCGGGCCATGGTACCTTGGTTCCCGCTTGGGCGACAGTTGCTCCCGCACCCACAGCATGCACGCTCCGCCTGTTAGGGGCGAATCGATGCGGGGCCCATTGAGCTGCAAGGCCTAGACGTGACGCGCGGCATCTTTTACGGGCCAGGACACCCTCGCTTCCCCACGACGCCTCGGTAACCGCCATCTTGCCGATAAATCTTGCCTGTGCAGGGCTCATGCATATCATTGCTTCTCCATATCGTCCCCCGCCTTCGTCACAAATAGCTCCTCTACGAGGCCTTCCTAGGGGTGATGCCGTCTACGGTGCTCTTTCGGAATTTTTACAGCTTGCGGGTTTTTCCCTCTGGAAACCATTGCTCGGGCGGCGCCTCCTTCCGCATCAACGATGATATGGGCTAGTTCACCATAGACATGAAGATCTTGAAGAAGGTGGATAACTTCAGGTTGCATTGGGTTTATGTTGATGCCACGCGGGGCAACCCTTTCCTGGCGATCCTGACCAAGCCGGCCGGGAAGACCCCCAGCTAGGAGCACAAGGAGCTCAGTCATGCTATCTTGGGGACAATCTTGGAGAGGCTGTCAGAGTTGTAGGCGGCCGGGCTCACGGCGGCCATGGTCGCCAAAGAGTCCATCTGCCGCTGCATCACGCCCCTGCAGAGGCGCTCGCACCCAGTGTGGGAGACCATGGGACCAGAAGACCGGATTCGGCTAGGACAGGGCCGCCTTCCAGCTGAAGTGGTAACCAAAGCCTGGGAGGTCTTGTTACTAGGGGAGGTGGAGGAGATGCCTGTCAGGACCCCGACTCGATGTCACATCGATCTAGCCTGTAACACCTCATATCACTTTGCGGCCTCACGCACGGTATCCCCACAGGTGTCGCCTTACCTTTGCCCGGGACCGTTTGCGCCTTTTGGCTCACGTATATGATAGTGTCGCTAGCATCCATATGATAAGGAGCCCGGGCTGACATGACTAGTCGTAAACCCAAAGTGGCACAGACTTACAGGGACAGGCATTCATGACCCAGCTTCGAACGTGTCGGTCAACAGCAAGTGGGTCCGGGCTGTAGCACTGGGCTAGCAGGACTCCGGTAAACCGGGCTATAGCGGGCTAACAGGACTCCGGTACTCAATGCGTGACATTTCCCCGAAGGGACAGACACCGGAATGAAGAAGGACACATGCCGGCCAGCCTAAGTGTTCCAGAGCAGTAGCAAGCTACCATGGCTCGGCGGTAACACTAGGAGACATTTCCCGGTAAGAGAGGCTACTAAAGATAAACAACTAGATAGTCAGATCCCACACATACCAAGCATTTCAATCATACACACAATATGCTCGATATGTGCAAATACAACAAGGCATCACAACATGACTCTACGACACAAGTACTTTATTTAAGGCTCAGAGAGCCATACATTACATACACAAAGGTACGGGTCACACGACCCAACATTCAAGTCATACAGTCATACCAACTAGCAGCGGAAGTAACTTGTCTGAGTACAGACAACTAGTAAAATAAAAGAGGCTTGGAAAGCCTAGCTATACTACGTGGTCCTTCACAAGCTCAGGATCACCACCTGGGCCTTTAGCCTACTCATTGATGTCAACGTCTACGTAGAACCCATCAGAAGGGGTTGCAGCGTCTTCTGTAAAATGTAAATGATAGCAACATGAGTACAAAGGTACTCAGCAAGACTTACATCAGATCCTACATACATGCATATTATCAAGAAGGGTTGGTGGAGTTGTTGCAGCAAGCCAGCTTTGACTCTTGGCTAGGCTAACCTACGAGACTCCAATTTGAAACGGTTTTGCGTACACGAGTCCACTACTCACCACTTCAATACACTACCCAGGATCCACCTCCGTCTTCCTACGGAAGAGCCATCCTCGGCACTCACACTTATCTTGAGGCTTTTAGTAGTTTCCATTTACTTGTCTATGAACTGTATAGGCAACCAAGTAGTCCTTTACCGCGGACGCGGCTATTCGAATAGATCATGATAACCCTGCAGGGGTGTACTTCTTCATACACGCTCTCACCTCTTACCGTCGTTTACACGACATGTACTCGGCAACCTTCAAGCGGAAGCCCAACGTGGGTGTCGGCCACGACCTACCTAATCACCTAAGCCTCCAGTCCAGGTTTATCGCCTATCCAGGTTCCATCCGCAGGGAGTCCGGCCGAGGTTTCCCATACGGCCCCGAACGATGTGAACAGGGTTCCCGAGATACCTAACGGGTATTCGGTACACCCGGCCACGTACCTACCGCATCACAGCCCACCCCTACGGTCAGCGCTGTCCACGGCCTCCAGTAGGCTACAAACACCAGAAACTACTTGCAACTCCTGGACGGAGAACTAGGGTGAATAAGAAGCCGAGAGGGTCCATTGGTTTCGGGCACAATGCATGGTAGTAGCTGATTCTTAAATCACACATACAGATCTCAGTGCTTAATGTCGGCTTCAATGAAACAACCCACCATGTACTCCTACATGGCCTCTCATTGATACCTTTACCAAATCGTGTTCACCACACCACTCTCATTACCGACATAATCATTTCACTCTAGCCCATCACCCAGATGAACCAGACCTGACACGACTCTAAGCATAGCAGGCATAGCAAGGTAGGAACAACACATACATATGGCTCAATCAACTCCTACACATGCTAGTGGCTTTCATCTAGTTACTGTGGCAATGACAGGTCATGCAGAGGAAGTGGGTTCAACTACCGTAGCACACAGCAGTTTGAAATGCGTTGTCTTAATGCAGTAAAAGAGAGCAGGAGCGAGAACATGGGATTGTATCGATATGATCAAATGGTTGGTTGCTTGCCTGATGGTTCGATGCACTGATACGGTTCTTCGTTAGGGTAATCACGGTACTCCTCGGGGGCAGATCCTGCCGCAAAGAACACCGATATACAACCATCACCAAACAATGTGCAACAATATGATGCATGCATGAAACATAGCAGTATGAGTGTGTTGGGCTAATGCAACTAAGACCAGAAGGGTTTGAACCAATTTGAATCAAAGATTCAAATTTCAAACTCAAACATGGCCCTTTAAAGTGTTTTTCCTTGTTCTGCATTAAACATCAAGTTAACTTGTTTAGTCATGCATGAAAATAGTACAGATGGATAGATTGGATTTTTCTGATCATTTTTCATATATAATTTGTCTGATTTGGAGTTACAGAATAAAAGTTATGAATTTTGAAGTTTAAATTATATTCTGGAATTTCCTATATTAGAATAATTCCAGAAAATCAATTATTGCGTCAGCCTGACGTCAGTGTGACGTCAGCAGGTCAACGGAACACGTCCGGGTCAAACCTGACAGTGGGTCCCGTATGTCAGGGTGATTAATTTAATTAAAGTTTAATTAAAACTAAACCTGTTTAATTAACAGGGCTGGGCCCCACCTGTCATTGACTCAGTGGAGTCAACCAGGGCCCACCCGTGGTCAAACCCGGGTCGGCTGCACCGGCGTTTAGCCGCCGACGAGCCCGACGCGGCGGCAGAAGTGATTTTTGCCGTTCCGGCAACCAAACGAGCCGCAGAGGCCACCGGAGAGGAGCTGAGGTCGAGCCGCAGCTCTTGGTGGAGTCCGTTGGGGTCGGGGTGGCCGGAGTTGGCGCCGGCGACGACTTTGGCGGCCACCGGGGTTCGGCCGAAGACGAACTTGACGCTAGGGTGTGCAGGGAGGTGCGGGACGTGCACGGTTGGGCCTAACGCAGCGTGGGGAGTGCGTTGGACACCGCGGGTTGGCCGGAGGATGGCCGGGAGCACGTCGGCGACGAGATCCGCGGCGGTGCGTGCGTGTGATCTTCGTGCGGTGGCTACACGGCTCGGGAATGAGAGAGGGAGGGTCGGAGGGGTAGCTAGGCTCACAGTGCTCCCGTAGAGGCCACCGGCGGGGTCGGAGACGAGCTGAGGCGGTGACGGCGTTGAAGGGGATCTCCGGCGACGGCGAGCTCGGGCGAGGTCGGTGCGGTGGTCTCGGGCCGCACGAGCACACGGGGCTCGTCTAGCTCGATGAAGTGGACGGCGGCGGAGCTCCTGGACACGGCGGCACAGCGTGGGGTTGACGGAGGGCGTGGCTACAGCGAGGGGGTGGCGGCGATGGCGTCGGCCATGGCGTGGGAGAGCGAGGGAGAGGAGCTGGAGAGGAGAGGGGGTGTCTGGGAGGTTCGGGGGAGAGAGGGAGGCCGATTCACGGCGTTAGCCGGGCGAGGGAGGCGGCGAGGCGGCGAGCAGGTGCGTGGCACCCATGCGGTGCTCGCCGTCGAGCACCTGCCTGCCTGCCTGGCCGGCAAGCAGCTCGCTGGCGCGGTGCTGGGCTAGGCCGGCAGGTGGGCTGGGAGCAGGCGTCAGGTAGGTTTTTTCCATTTCTTTCTGTTTTCTGTTTTTTTAATACTTCTGCAACTTTGTTGAATTAAATAAAATACTTAGGCAACTCCTAAAATCACCAAACTACTCCTGGTCCATAGTTGGATTATTTCCAACATGAAACATTTTAGTTTGGAGATATTTGAGCATTTAAATATTTTATATAATTCTAAATGCCCAAATTCAAATATTTATGATTTAATTCAAAAACCCTAAGATGGCCTAGGAAAATGTGCACCACTTTTGGCAGAGGTTCTGAACCAAGACAAAAATGATGGGCATTTTAGAAGGGCATTTCAGGTTCATTGAAAAAGTTTTTAGTAAACCCTAATTGGTTTCAGAGGGGACTGGGGGTTCTGTCATCCCCATTTCAGGTTTCTGATGAAAGAGTAAACATGATGCAACACTCTAATGCATGGCTAACTAGGATGTGACAATGCCCTATGACACACGCCTGCTTTATCGCTGGGCCAGTAGGAATGAGCATGTTGCGGTGATGCCCCGATTCGACCACTGGGGTCTAATCCGGGTAGAGCTTGAGGAGCCTCTCAGGGATTCCTGGGAGGCGGGGTCCACCTCAGGCGAGCGAGCTGACACACACTCTGAGGAGGAGAGCATCGAGGAATCGCTCTCGCCGGTGCACTGCCGACTCTGGCTGGGCGAGGATGACGACGACGACGAGGACACGTTCCGCATTGTGCCCATCGGGCCCATGCAGGTGAGAGGTGGAGGTGAGGGTGCCGTGGAGACCGGCGAGCCTCTCGAGGTGCAGGCAGAGGAAAGGGTCGCACCAGCCGACACCGAATGGCCCCGCGCTGCACCCTCGGGTGGCGGCCTGGGCGGGCTGCGCTAGGGAGACGACGGCAGCACTGGCACTAACAAGGGGCGAAAGAGGAAGCGCTGGAACCGCAAGGACGAGTAAGTTCCCCCGCCTCTTACTTTCAGTTCCCGCTCTCCACCCACGGCGGCCCTGATGAGTCTCAGCCCACGCAGGGACCCCAAACTTGTTCTTGTAGACTTGTGTTGGGCCTCCAAGCGCAGAGTTTTGTAGGACAGTAGTAATTTTCCCTCAAGTGGATGACCTAAGGTTTATCATTCTGTGGGAGGTGTAGGATGAAGATGGTCTTTCTTAAACAACCCTGCAACAAAATAACAAAGAGTCTCTTGTGTCCCCAACACACCAAATACAATGGTAAATTGTATAGATGCACTAGTTGGGCGAAGAGATGGTGATACAAGTGTAGTAATGATAGTAGATATTGATTTTTGTAATAGTAGCAATAAAAACAACAAGGTAGCAAGTAACAAAAGTGAGAACAAACGGTATTGCAATGCTTGAAATGAGGCCTAGGGTCCGTACTTTCACTAGTTCAATCTCTCAACAATGCTAATATAATGGGATCATATAACCATCCCTCAACGTGCGACGAAGCATCACTCAAAAGTTCTTATCTAGCGGAGAACATAAGAAGAAATTGTTTGTAGGGTATGAAACCACCTCAAAGCTATTCTTTCCGATCAATTTATCCTAGAGTTCATACTCAAATAACACCAATTTATTCTTTCCGATTGATCTATCCAAGAGTTCGTACTAAAATAACACCATATGATACGCATCAACCAACTCTAGTGTCACCTAGATACTCCAATGTCACCGCGAGTATTCGTGAGTTGATTATACGATATGCATCAAACAATTTCAGATTCATAATACTCAATCGAACACAAAGAACCTCAGAGAGTTCCCCAAGATTTCTACCGGAGAAACAAAAATGAGAACGTGCATCAACCCTTATGCATAGATTACCCCAATGTCACGTCGGGAATCTGCGAGTTGAGTGCCAAAACACATATCAAGTGAATCAATATGATACCCCATTGTCACCACGGGTATTATTAGCTAGACATACAACAAGTGTTCTCAAATCCATAAAAGTATTCAATCCGATAAGAATGAAATCTCAAAGGGAAAACTCAATTCATCACAACAAGATAGAGAGGGGAAAACAGCATATGATCCAACTATATTAACAAAGCCCGCGATACATCAAGATCGTGACTGATACGTCTCCAACGTTCTACTTTTCCTAACGCTTTTCCTCTGGTTTTGGACTCTAATTTGCATGATTTGAATGAAACTAACCCCGGACTGACGCTGTTTTCAGTAGAACTACCATGGTGTTGTTTTTGTGCAGAGATAAAAGTTCTCAGAATGGAACGAAACTTTGCGAGGATTTTTTATACAATAAAAGAGAATTTTTGGAGCCAAGAACCACTGGAGGGGGCACATGGGTGGGAATAACCCACTAGGGCGCTCCCCCTCCAAGCGCCCAGGTGGGTTGTCCCCACCTGGTGGCCCTGCAGACCCTGAAACCGACGCTATGAAATCACATATTTCAAAAAAAACAGGTAGAAAGAATTATCGCGTTCCACGAGACGGGGCCACCATCACCTCCTGTTCTTCATCTGGGCCAGATTTGGAGTCCGTTTGGGGCTCTGGAGAGGGGGATCTTCGATCTTCATCATCACCAACCCTTCTCCATCGCCAATTCCATGATGCTCCCCATCGGGAGTGAGTAATTCCTTCGTAGAATCGCTGGACGGTGAAGAGTTGGATGAGATTCATCATGTAATCTTGTTAGTTTTGTTAGGGCTTGATCCCTAGTATCCACTATGTTTTGAGATTGATGTTGCTATGACTTTGCCATGCTTAATGCTTGTCACTTTGGGCCCGGGTGCCATGATTTTAGATCTAAGCCGTTTATGTTATCACCATTATATCCATGTTCCAGATCCGATCTTGCAAGTTATAGTCACCTACTACGTGTTATGGTCCGGCAACCCCGAAGTGACAATAGTTGGGACCACTCCCGGTGATGACCATAGTTTGAGGAGTTCATGTATTCACCGTGTGTTAATGCTTTGTTACGGTTCTCTATTAAAAGGAGGCCTTAATATCCCTTAGTTTCCAATAGGACCCCGCTGCCATGGGAGGGTAGGACAAAAGATGTCATGCAAGTTCTTTCCATAAGCATGTACGACTATTTATGGAATACATGCCTACATTATATTTATGAACTGGAGCTAGTGCCGTATTACCCTAGGTTATGACTATCACATGATGAATATCATCCAACAAATTACTGATCCAATGCATACGAATTTCTCTTACATTGTTCTTGCTAAGTTACTACTTCTGCTACTACTATTATCAAAACTATCATACTACTTTGCTACTGATAACTTTGCTGCAGATAATTAATCTCTAGGTGTGGTTGAATTGACAACTCAGCTGCTAATACTTGCAAATATTCTTTGGCTCCCCTTGTGTCGAATCTATAAATTTGAGTTGAATACTCTACCCTCGAAAACTGTTGCGATCCCCTATACTTGTGGGTTATCAAGACCTTTTTCTGGCGCCGTTGCCGGGGAGCATAGCTATATTTGTTGAGTCGCTTGGGATTATTATCAATTTATCACTATGAAGAATTTGATGGATGCTAAGACCAAGATATTTCCCTCTAAGACAAGGGGAGGTAAGGAACTGCCATCCAGCTCTGCTTTAGATTCACCTTCTTTTATAAGTAAATTTGCAACACCCCCACATGCTATTAATCCTGATATGTCGCAAGTTGTTGATGATGCTACTTCTGCTCTGAATGGTACTTATGATGATGCTAGTACCTTGCTTGATGATGATGTGCCACTAGGTGATTTTCTTGATGAACAAATTGCTAGAGTAAGACAGAATGATATTGTTGAAATTGATGATGAGCTTGAAACTAAAAATCCTGAAACACCTACTAGAACTAGCCCTCCTAGATATGAATTGCCTAAGGTACCGGAAGGTAATGTTATGAATGAAGAGACAACTAGAGACATTCTTGCTTGTAAGGATAGAGATGATCTAAATAAATTATTATGCAAGTATAAAGAAAAGTCCTTGAATGCTAGAATGCAATATGATCCTAAGTGTGCTACTTCACCTATCTTTATAGATGATAAGGATTATGAATTCTCTATCGACCCAGAGTTAATAACTTTGGTTGAATTTAATCCTTTCCATGGTTATGGAACTGAAACTATTGTGGATCATCTTACTAAGTTGAATGACATAACCACCCTTTTTACTCATGATGAGAAAACTCGCTATTACTATATTCTCAAATTATTTCCGTTCTCATTAAAGGGTGATGCTAAAGCTTGGTACAATACTCTTGCTCCTGGTTGTGTGCGTAGTCCCCAAGATATGACTTATTACTTCTCTGCAAAATATTTCCCTGCTCATAAGAAACAAGTTGCCTTGCAGGAAATATTTAACTTTGCGCAAATTGAAGAAGAGAGTCCCCTACAAGCTTGGGGGAGGCTTCTCCAATTACTTAATGCTTTGCCTGATCATCATGTTAAGAAAAATGAAATACTTGATATCTTCTATAATGGACTAACTGATGCTTCTAGGCATGTCTTAGATAGTTGTGCTGGTTGTGTTTTCAGGGAATGTACTATTGGGCAAGCTAAAGAATTACTGAATAACATATTAAAAAATTATGATGATTGGACTCTTCCCGAACCACTGTTTAAACCAACACCGAAGAAGAGGGGTATCTTATATCTCAGTCTTGAATATATGCAAGAGGCAAAGAAATCTATGAAGGAAAAAGGTATTAAAGCTGAGGATATCAAAAATTTACCTCCTATTGAAGAAATACATGGGCTTGATACACCACCACTGCCTAAGGTGGTAGTGGTAAATCCTCTAATGAGATTCAATGATAATGACAATCCTCACAATATGCACCCTAGCCAATGTCTTTATGAGTTTGAAAATTATATTAGAAAACAAGTTCACTTCAATGCAAATGTTATGAAACAATTGAAATACAATTCTGATATGATTGCTCGCTTGAGTGACTTGTTATTTAGAATCTCAAATGATGTTAGAGGTGTGGGAAAACATGCTTCTATGGTTCAAACTAGTTAGAAAAAGTTGCTAGATGAAATGAACAATAACATACATGACTTTGCTATTAGAGTAGCAACTAGAGGAGGTAAAATGACGCAGGAACCACTTTATCCTGAGGTACACCCAACAATAATTCAACAATACTTCCAAAGAGCTAACAATGATGCATGTAGTCCTTCTAAAAAGAAAAAGAAGAATAAAAATGATAGGACTTTGCATGCTTCTAGTGAACCTGAAGTAGAAAAACCTCCTCATAATGAGAATGAAGTCTCTATCTCTGATGCTGAAACTCAACCTGGTAGTGAACACTCACCTTCTATTAATGAAAAAGTTGATCATGAGGTTCATGAAGATAGTCAACCAAACAATGAAGAACCAGACAATGATGTTGAGATAGAGCCTGCAGTTGATCTTGATAACCCACAACCTAAAAATAAACGATATGATAAAAGAGACTTTGTTGCCAGAAAACATGGTAAAGAAAGGGAACCATGGGTTCGAAAACCTATGCCTTTTCCACATAAGTCAACTAAAAAGAAAGATGGTGAATAATCTGAACGCTTTGCTGAAATGCCGAGGCCAGTCTTTTTGCGTACTCGCTTGACTAATATCTTTAAAATGCCTCCTTATGCAAAATATATGAAAGACATCATCACCAATAAGAGAAAAATACCGGAAGCTGAAAATCTCTACCATGCTTGCTAATTATACTTTTAAAGATGGAGTATCTAAGAAACTTGGAGATCCGGGAATACCAACTATACCTTGCTCCATCAAAAGAAACTATGTGAAAACTGCTTTATGTGATTTGGGAACTGGTGTTAGTGTTATGCCTTTATCTTTATATAAAAGACTTGATTTGAATAAGCTCACACATACTAAAATATCTTTGCAAATGTCTGACAAATCTACTGCCATACCTATCGGTATTTGTGAGGATGTGACCGTTGTTGTTGCTAAAGTTAATATTTTGACTGACTTTGTTAAACTTGAGATGCCCGAGGACGACAGCATGTCGATTATCCTTGGTAGACCCTTCTTGAATACTGTAGTGGCTGTTATTGATTGCAATAAAAGCAAGATCACTTTTCATATCAATGGTAATGAACATACGGTGCACTTTCCGAAGAAACAATTCCAAGTGAATGGTATTAATGTTATTTAAAAATTTCTGACAATCACTATTGGAAGTTTTCAATTACCTCTACCTACTACCGAAAATAAATATGAAATGCTTATTGTTGGGGACATTCATATCCTAGTTGAGGTAACTTAGTGATTAACGAAAGTTCTTCGGTTTCATACTAATCGAAAGTGGTTGTTAATAAGACCTGATCAACCTTATTAATGGATCAATTTTTAGAGGTATGAAGTTGATGAATTTAATGAGCACTACCTTCTGTCCCTACTTTTTGTTTTCTGTTTTTATTAGTCAAATAAAATAAAATGCTATGTTTTGCCTGTTTTCTGAATTTCTCGTGCAATAAAAAATGACCCAAAAATAAAAGTTCTCAGAATGCCCTGAAAATTTAATACAATTTTTTCTGAATATTTATGAATTTTTGGTGCAAATAATATCAGAGGGAGGTGCATCAGGTGGGCACAACCCACCTGGGCACGCCCTGGTGGGTTGTGGTCCCCACGTGGGCCCCTCACTAATCTCTTCATACCACATCATCACCTACCTCTAGAAAAAAAATCACCATTGATCTCTCTCTCTCTCTCTCTCTCTCTCTCTCTCGTGTTCTTGCTCTCAAACCCGCGGATTTCAATCTCTTTGCTCGAAGCTCCGTTTCCGAAACTGTTTCAGGGGATTGTTGCTTGGTATGTGACTCCTCCGTTTGTCCAATTAGTTTTTGTATTAGTGGTTTATATTTTGAATAATTAGCTACTCTTGGAGTTCTTAGAGTTCTAAGTAGTTTGAATGCTTGCTATGGCCTCTATGTATCCCTATGCATAGTTGCTATCAATCTTGTGAAGTTTTGTTGAGAAAATTTTGTGGACTAAATATTTTAGAATTTTTGTTCATAGGAAAAACATGAATATCTTTAGGAAGTTTGCTTCCAAGAAGAACTCTAAGGGAGTGATTGGGGATTCATCTGGCAGTGATCTCCGCCCACGGAGATTGGCGGAGGTACGACCGTGCGAATGGCTGCATAACCCATTTATGGAAGGGGCCGGAATCCTTCAAGAGTTTGCACAATATGATGCTAATGCCGACCTCACCGGCTTCATCACAGCTGAATGTGAACAATACCATCTTCTCACAAATCCCTTTGTGCAAAGTTTTACTTTTCTTCCTAGGAATAATCCCCCTATGGTGCAGTTTAATTTATATGTTGAACCCCATCAAATACCGCTTAGTGAATTTTGGGAAATATGCTTGCTTCCTTCTAATGGTGGTTTGGTAGAGCCTAGGCCTGCAGATTTGAAGGCTTTTATCGTACTCTGACGATGGATGATGAGAGAGGGGTGTCGAGTATCACCACCGCTGGCTTGCATTTTCCCGCTGTTCATTACTTTACTCTTTTCATTGCAAAATGCTTGCTTGCTAGAGAGAAGGTGGGTGCACTTAGTGCCCAGACCTTCCTGTTTTACGTTGTGCACTGAGGGCGACAACACTTATAGCTTGGGGGCTATTGTGGCACATCGCTTTCATATTAATGAATCCAAGGGTAAAATACATGGTGGTATTTACGCTACTCGTTTGGCGGCCCGCTTTAATGTTGAGATACATCTGCATGATTATTATTTACCCAAGGTTTACCTACATCGTGCGGCCATGGAACACCACCAGTTTATTGCTACTGATTACCCTAACATCCCTATTCTGCACAACCTCATTTTTAGTGTGAGAACTCGTGATATTATTCCATTTCCTGCACCTGCTTTGTTTGATACTATTGCCAGGGGTGGATACATGATCATGCCTGCGGACATCATCGCTTACTGGAACAACCAGGCTGCAGCAAAGGAGGCTCCTCAGCAGTGGGATCCATAGGTGCCCACTCCTCAGCAGTTCGACATGGGACCCCATGGTTTCTTCGACTACTGACTGATTACCAAGCTAGGCCAAAAGCCTAAGCTTGGGGGAGTACATATTTCCACCGACTTTATATTCATGTTCATATATTTCATTTGTAGGTTTCCACACTTTTTCATTGTATTATCCATGTTAAGTTTATTTTCTTGCTTCCTTCTTGTGTGTTTGAAAAACTTTGAGAAAATCCAAAAATATTTCTGGCTTTTTTGTTTTTTCTTTCTAAAGTAGTTAGGTGTAGTACTAAAAAGAAAACCCAAAAAGATTTCCTTGTTCTTCTTTTGCTTGTTAGGAGCTTTCCCATGTAAATAGTTTTTCTCATTTTTGCCTTTTCCTTTTATTCGCTTGTTCATGAAAACCAAAAAACTCCAAAAAAATCGGTGTGTTGCTCTGAATTTCTTTTATTTTTATTGAGTAGTACCGAGAAGAAGACCACGATGAAAATGTTGAGTGGCTCTCATATGCGTTATTGTTGATCTAACGAAGAGCCCATTGTACCTTGTCTTCTCCTGTTGAATAAAATGTTTATAGATTCCAGCTTAGTCCATAGAACTCTTGCACTGTTATTATTTTCATATTGTTCAGTCGTGCAAGTGAAAGGCAATAATGACGATATTCGACAAACTGGCCGTGGCAGAAAGAAACGGGTATGAACTCGACTTGTTCTGTTTTTGTAAATATGTTTAACCTAGTATCCATGCTTCAACCCATTATGATTAAACATGTTTGCAATGACAATTAGAGATTATAGTTTCTCATTCCATGCATAAGTAGCTAGGAGTGGATAATGATTTATCTTGGATGTCAACATTGCATTAAACTAATTGTGATGTAGTATGATGATATGGTATCCTCCTCTGAATGTTCGAGTAGCTTGACTTGGCACAGCTTCATGCATGTAGTTGAATCAAAACCAACATAGCCTCTATGATATTTATGTTCATGGTGTTCACATCCTACTCATGCTAGTGTCCAATGTTACTTATGCATAATGCATGTTCATGACCGTTGTTGCTCTCTAGCTGGCCGCTTCTCAACCTATTTGCTAGCCTTCGCCTATACTAAGTGGGAATACTACATCAAAGACCATGAATCCAAGTTATTCCAAATGAGTCCACCATAACTACCTATATGCGGTATTACCCTGCCGTCCTAAGTAAATTTGCATGTGTCATCTCTAAAAACTCAAATAAATATCCTTTTTGTGTGCATGGATCATTCATGGAACGACAGGAGGTAGTCGGTATCTTCCATTCTAAGCGGGTTATTCTTAGTTTGAGTATTTATTTTTTGACTATGTACTACAAGGCAACAACCTCACAGTCTTTTATTAAACCACAAAGCCAAAGTGTACAAAGTTACAATGTTAAGAGAGAGGAGGAGAGAGTAATACTTACAAAAGAAATGATTAGGGTAAGGAAGCTATCCAAGAGATTAGACTATTCCTATATTTACATTTGATTCTATGAGCTAAAAGAGAAATGTCATGTAAGAAATTCCTCCTCCATGCCCTGAAAGAAGGTGATTCATTCCTGAAGATCTTCCCATTTCTTTGTGTCCAAATATTCCAAGTGGCAGTGAACACTATCTCAGAGAAAAAAGGATGTCCAAAATCCCTCCTAGTATCAGAAGCCATGTCATAAGTGGTCTGGTTTGGTTGAGGATTCCATGAAATACCCAGGTAGTTCCAGATGCGCTGGCTAAAATTGCAAGCAAAGAAGAGGTGGGTTCTGTCCTCATGTGATGCCAAGTGGCATAGAACACAAGTATCATCCTGGATAATCCAATGCCACCGCTGCATCATGTCTCTAGTGTTTAGGCGATCCATCAAAAGGAGCCACCCAAAAACCTTAAACTTCAGGGTGCAAGAATATTTCCAAATCCACCTGAATATGGGATCAACCACTGTGTCCGAAAAGCATGACAAGTAATAGATCCTGGACTGGTATTCCCCAGACTTTGAAGGCCATTTCCAGACATCATTTTTCCCATCTTGAAGATTAACCATAGTAAGCAGCACCTGAAGTTGATTAAACTCCTCAAAGTCCTGTGCAGATAGTGGCAGATGGAGATTGTCAGTTGGGTCCGATAGCTCCAGAATATCCTTGACTGTTAGAGTGTCGTCGACCACAAAGGAGTGGAGCCTCGGAAACTGATGTTGCATGCTAACCGTATTGTTGCCAAGTTGCCAACGGTCAAGCCAGAAGATCACCGTGTCCCCCGATCGAACTAGTGGAACTGCCAACTTGCAATACTTATCATACAGCTTGAAAACATCTCTCCACCAGAAAGAACCGCAGGTTTGCGTGACTTGGGGGGCGCAGAGGCATAATAAGTGTCCAAAATAAGAGATACCCATGGTACGTCCATCTTATTGAAGAACTTAAAAAGATGTTTGATGAGCAATGCATCGTTTTGGATGCTCAAGTCCATAACTCCCAAACCACCAAAATATTTTGGACGACATACCAAGTCCCAAGCCGCCAAAGATTGCCGGGGCATATCCGTGTTCCCTCTCCACAAGCATTGCCGCATAATTCGCTCAATCTGCTTCAAGATACCCTGCGGTAGTGAAAGGGTGCACAAGAAATATATCGGCATAGAACTAAGGACAGACTGTAATAGTTGGAGACGGCTTCCTTGATTCAAGAGACAAGAGGATGCAGATAATTGTCTCTCAATACGATCCACCAAAGGCAACAGATCATAAATTGTTGGCCGTGAAGTACCCATTGGTAGGCCCAGGTAAGTGAATGGCATGGAACCCACATCACATCCAAGCAAGGCAGCAACATGTGTGCCCTCGTCATCAGTCATATTGATTGGTATCAAAGAGGACTTACTAAAATTCACCTTTAGTCCGGTTGATTTGGCAAAGACTTCAAGCATTTCTTCGAATGCAATAAGCTGGCTATCAATGGCAGGAAGAACGATGAGTGTATCGTCAGCATACTGCACGATCGGATAGTCCATCGATGTAGTTGGGATTGGCAAGGTGAGAATATTCCTGGATCACATCTCATTTACGACTGATTGAAGTAAGTCCACCGCGATCACAAAGAGTAAGGGAGAAGTTTGAGTATTTATTCACTCGCCATTGCACGAGAAAAGGGCGGTAGTAGGGATTCCCAATCCCAAACTACAAACAGAAAAGGCTTACAAATAATCAAACAAAAACTCCAATGAAGTCATAACCTTTACTTTGTGTCGGTGTACAAAAAGAGGGGTACAGTTTTTGTACCCCTATAACTGTGCAGGGGCAGTCTGAGCCACGGGCACCACCACACTGGGCAAGGCAAGGAAGGTGAGCCAAGGTAAGGCCGAAGCTCACGAGAAGTAGAACGACGCCAAGACCAAGACCACAAAGAGCAAAGGGGACGAAGCGGAACCCCCGGCAAGATCCTTGCCGGGAGGCGGTTCTAGCAAGCCCGGTAAGACCCTTGCCGTGGCAGCTCGCCCCACACCTACGGAGTGAGTCACCCTTGAGTCCACTGCCCCCATGGGGCAAGGATTCGGGAGACATCCCCGTGGTGGCATGCAGATCTTTGTGAAGGCATTCAAGATCAGATACACCCTTTAGAAGACGATGATCCTTGGCAGGATCCCAGCCAAGGAGGACCACAAGGCCCCCGGCAAGAGCCTTGCCGGGGATGACAGCGGGCGCCACGACAAGACCCTTGTCGGGGCCTCGGCAAGGCCCTTGCCAAGAACACCCGTAGGGCCACCATTAGGCCCACGCCAGTCAAACCTCCACCGCCATTCGCATGCAGCTTCCGACCCAACCAGCTGGGCAGGCACCTGCGTGGCGGCATGCAGATCTTCATGGATACCTACCACTGCGCCACCTCAGCTGCTTGCCTGCCTACATGGCACCGCGGGCGCCGCTGGCCAGGGCGCGTGTCAACACGAGAGGGAGCAGCGATGGACGAGACAGGGCTCTCCCCCGTCCCCGATAAAGCAAGGACACCTGGGCAAGACGCATTAAATGCGCCTTCTCATGTAATGCGAGGGATAACCTCGCATCAGTGTTCCCTTTCCACCTCCTGTGTGCCACTGTGGCTACCCCTTTTCCTATAAAAGGAGGCCCGAGGCGACCAGGAGAAGGATTCAGCTTTTTGGAGCTCCTCATGCCCCATAGCTAGCTCAAGAACACTGATATACAATCCACCAAAGCAGGGGTAGGGTTTTACGCATCCTCGCGGCCCGAACCTGGATAAACGAACCGTGTGCTATCTGTTTGATCCGCTCTTCTCACGACCCCGCGCCCCGCAACCGTAGTAGGGATTCTTGTGATCCCATATGTGTCGTTCATCACCGACACTTTGTCGCTTGGGAACCACCACTAGCGTGCTTAGCACGGAAGATATTGGTAACTAATGGTCGTGAAGTAAACAATAAGGGTGCATGTCTCAAAATACCATTTCACTACTAGGAAAAGGGCTATAGATGACATGGATACTAATGGCGCACACTATATAGCAGTGGCGCACCATGTGTCGGTGCGCCATTAGTGTGATAGACACTAATGGCGCACCACACCCATGGTGCGCCACTACTAACATTTTTTTTATTTTTCCAAAAATACTAATGGCGCACCAGGAAACAGTGCGCCATTACTAGTTTAACTAGTAATGGCGCACCACTCACCACGTGCGCCACTACTATCATTATTTTTTGCAAAACTACTAATGGCGCACCACCAGCTAGTGCGCCATTAGTAACCAGGGTTACTAATGGCGCATTTGTAGGTGGTGCGCCATTAGTAACCTGGGACCAGCTAGATATTTTGGACAGCCACCTACACACTCACTTTCCCCAGTTCATTCTCTCCACCTCCTCCTCCAAGCTTGTCTCGGCTGCCTCCTCCTGCTCACCTCATTTGCACCATAGATTCATCCAAATTAAGTGGTTAAATTACCTTTTTTTTGATAGGTAAGTAAGGGGAAAGCTTTCTTTATTTTGTAGATCTACTTTTTTCTCCCTCCAACAACGTGCACATGCACTTTTTATGGCCTAGCTAGATCTATGTATGTTTGTGGTGTTGCATATGTTTGTGGTGTTGCATATATGTTTGTGTTTGCAGGTACCGGTATTTGAAATGCGATAGTTGCCAATATTTTGCCAGAATGTTGATTCATTTCCGTTTCGGCGAGAATTTTGGCACTATGCATTCTTTTTGGTCCTATTTTTAGGGAAGTCATGCCAAATTTTTTCTTGGTTCTAAAATATCGTTTTGCTCTACCACGCAGGCGACCATGGTCAGCATGATGACCGAAGGCATCGTGGATAGGTTTTTGAGCTCCGCGAAGGCCAAGATGCTTCAAAAGAACGAGACGGAGATAAGATGTCCGTGTCGAAGATGCAAGCTGAAGAACCTTATTGCTGACCCGGATTCCGGGCAGGTGCGGGACCACCTGCTATTCCGTGGTTTCATGGATGGCTATCGGTGGCAAGGTGATGAAGATGACTATGAAGTCGTCCATGGGGGCCGGGCAAGAAATGAGGAAGGGCAGCAACACAACCACCGCGGCGAGGGCGGGCAAGAAGACGAAGAATCTCTAGGACATGATCATGATGGTGATGCTGTACACAGTCATCATGTAGAAGATGCCAGACATGATGATGAGGAAGATGAAGATGCAGGAGTAGATGACGATGGACCATCGATTGGCTGGGTGCAGGACCCCCATATTCAAGAGCTGCTTCTCAAGGAGACGGATAACGCAAGAGCTGGTACCCGAGAGAAAGCCAAGCTGGATCAACTGGAGATAGACGCAGTTACTCCATTGTATGAAGGATGCAGGCCCGAGGATACCCGCCTGAAAGTAACGCTAATGGCTCTGGAGATGAAGGTAAAACACAAAATGACCGATGCATGCTTCTACGAGAACATGTCATTCTGGCACGAACGTCTTCCCAAGGGGAACAAGTGCCCGACCAGTTTCGAGGAGGCGAAGAAAATCGTGTGTCCTCTGGATTTACCGCACGTGAAATACCATGTCTGCATGAACAATTGCATCATTTATCAGGACGAGCACGCGGAGTCTACCATATGTCCAGTGTGCGGTGTCACTTGATACAAGAAGAGGAAAAAAGCTCCTCGAAAAGTGGTGTGGTACTTTCCGATCACTCCTCGTCTGCGGTGCTATTTCATGGACCCTAAGCTAGCAAAGCTCCTACGTTGGCATGCTGATAGGGAGGAGAAGAAGTGAGAAGATGATGGAAATGATCCGGAGAGAAATAAAAAAACAAGATGTTGAGTCACCCTAAGGATGCGAGCCAGTGGAAAGCGTTGAACTTCGAACACCCATAATTTGGGGACGATCCTAGGAACATCGTGCTAGGCGCGAGCACCGATGGAGTCAATCCGTTTGGCAGAGAGAGAAGCACACATAGCACCTGGCCTGTGTTTGTGTGGATATACATCCTCCCCCCTGGTTGTGCATGAACAGGAAGTACATTCACATGAGTATGCTAATTGAAGGGCCGAAACAACCAGGGAACGACACCAATCTGTATCTGGGGCTGCAGAAAGAGGAGCTAGACACGCTGTGGAAAACGCCAGCCAATACGTGGGACGCCGCAGAGAAAGAATATTTCCCTATGAGAGCCGCACTGCTCACGACGGTGCACGACTATCTCGGTTACGGATATCTCATGGGGCAGGTGGTCCATGGATTTTCTGGATGCGTCAGGTGCATGGATGACACAACATATCGCCAGCTAGATAGAGATCCCGGGTCTTCGAAAACCGTGTTCATGGGACATCGAAGGTGGCTTCACGATGATGACCCACGGAGAAAACGCTAGGATCTGTTCGATGGTGAAACCGAACCCCGAAGACGCCCGCATACGAGGAGCGGCGAGGAAATAGACGAGCTGTTGAAAAATTGGAAAGATTGCCCACTGTCGGGAAAGAAGCAAAAGGCGCCAGAGCCGGGAAAGAAGCGAAAGGCACCAGAGCCGCTGCTGAAGGTATGGAAAACGAGGTCTGTTTTCTGGGACTTGCTGTACTGGAAGATCCACCGTGTGCCTCACAGCCTTGATCTCATGCATATCACGGAGAACGTGTGCGAGAGTCTGCTTGGTACCCTGCTCAACATGCTAGAGAGGACCAAAGATGGGCCAAAAGCAAGGGCAGACTTGAAATCAATGGGCATAAGGGAGGAGCTTCATGCTAATGATGATGATGAGGCAAAGCAGGACACAGAAAGTCATCGCAAAGGAAAAAAGGCCAAGAAGACCGGAAATGACTACCCTCCCGCGTGCTTCACTCTAAGTCAGGAGGAGATCGAGCAGTTTTTCACCTGCCTCGTAGGAGTAAAACTTCCTTATGGTTATGCGGGGAAGATAAGCAGATACCTAGACCCAGCGAAGCAGAAGTTCAGCGGGATGAAGTCTCACGACTGTCACGTGCTGATGGTGCAGATACTTCCTGTTGCAATCCGTGGGATCATGTAAGCGCACGTCCGTGAAATGCTATTTGGCCTATGCAACTTTTTCGATGTCATCTCTCGGAAGTCGGTATGCGTGAGGCAACTCAGAAGGCTACAGGAAGAGATCATGGTGATAGTATGAGAGCTTGAGATGTACTTCCCGCCCGTGCATCTGCTGGTCCATATCGTGGAGGATATCATCCAACTCGGGCCGACGTTCCTGCACAGCATGATGCCGTTCAAAAGGATGAATGGTGTCATTAAAGGATACGTTAGCAACATGTCACGTCCAGAGGGAAGCATAGCCAGGGGCTTTCTGACCGAAGAGTGCATCTCCTACTGCATGAATTATCTAGGAAACGAGAACCCCGTTGGTCTGCCCGTCAATAGGCACCTCGCCAGGCTCGCTGGATGGGGTCACCGCGAGGGTCGCCGCGAAATGCATGTCGACTTTGAGGGTCGACTCGCCGACTTTGAAAGAGCAAACCTAGTCGTGCTACAACACATATACATGGTCGATCATTGGGTGGTAGAGCACAAAACCTTTATTGAGAAGACGTACAATTACTGAGGCCAATAGAGGACGGACGGAGATATAATCAAAGAGCACAACTCATGTTTCACGCGTTGGTTCAAGCAGAAGCTTCTGTCGTACCCTTTACATGAGGATTCTTCCGCGGAAGAACAACTCATATTCGCCCTGTCACAGGGCGCCGAGCACAACCTGATCACCTATGAGGCGTACGATATCAACGGCTACACATTCTACACCGAGGACAAGGACATGAAGAGCGATGGTTATCAGAACTCCGGGGTAACGATGGAATCCTACACCGGAAACGACAAGGACAGATACTATGGAAGGACCGAGGAGATCTGGGAGTGAGCTATGCTGGAGAGAAGGTCCCGATGTTCCGTGTCAGATGGGCCAAGAGCGTCATAAGAGAAGACTGGTATTTCACCACCATGGTTATACCCGAAGCCAAATCCAAGACCACGGGCGCAAACGTCACCGCGAAAAATGAGCCATGGGTACTGGCTTCCCAAGTGGACCAATGGTTCTTCATTACCGACCCGTCAAAGCCCAGTCATGTTGTCGTGAGGAGAGGCAAAAGGAAGATCATCGGAATGGATGGAGTCGCCAATGAGCAAGACTTCGACAAGTACAGCGACCTGAGGATGGAACATGATGACGACGATGAAGTGCCATACACCACAAGAAGAAGCAGGACCACCCTGCCTAAAGGACATCCGTTCCACAGAAGAACTCCATTTGTGAAAAAAGAAGGGCAAGACGATTGTGAACAGATAGCTATCTAAGATCGATTGTATTTAAATTGTAGCCTTCATTTCTCGATTGTAATCATAGTCTGAATTTGTTAATATTTTTGGAACTCATGAATATTTTTAAATTTCACGGGCACTTTTTGAATTCATGAATATTTTTTCAAATTTTGATGATATTTTTTCATATTCATAAATGTTTTACCAATTCACAAATGAATGCAACTAAAAATCCAAAAAAATTATTGATGATATTTTTAAATAACAAATTTGATGATATTTTAAAATAACAAATTTGATGATATCTTCAATTAAAAATAAAAAAACAAATTTGATGATATTTTCAAAAAAAAAACAAATTCATAAAAAAAACAAATTTGATGATATCTTCTGTTCTAGTCCTCATGAAAATAACAAATTTGATAAAAAAATTATTGGATGCAACAAAAAATAATGAAAAAAAGTTACTAATGGCGCACCAGAGGAGGGTGCGCCATTGCTATCAGGAAAAAACTTACTAATGGCGCACCAGTGGGTGGTGCGCCATTGCTATCAGTGTTTTTATGGCGCACCCCTGGATGGTGCACCATTACTATCCTTCCCCCTTGTGTGTGTTGTCCATCTCGCGTTCGTCCTTCTCTCTCCCAATCTCACATCTGCCCGACCCACTGCGCCGCCGCCCCTACTGCGCCGCCGCCCGTCCTCCTCCACCCGTAAGCCCCCCTCCTCCTCCGCCTGTCCTCCTCCACTCGTAAGCCCCCTCCCCTGACTGACTCGACTCCCCTGGCCTCCGCGCGCAGTTCACCGTCCCGGATCTCCGACTGCATCGCCTCCCACGGCGGCAACATCCACAGCGTCGACGTCTTCATCCTCGACGACGCCCCCATCTTCTACGCCCGCAGGTACCCCATCCAACTCACCCTTGCCTCCATTTCCGACCTCTCCCTCTCTGCTCCTCCCTCCTTGCCCTCTCCCACTCTGCTCGATCCCCTCTCTTCTCTGTCTCCACCTTCTGTTCTTGCATGTGAGGTGTTTGATTGAATGTCAATTCAAACGATTGATGCAGCCGCGTCCACCGGAGCACCACGACCGTGTCTGCGACCTCGTCTCTGCTCCGCCGCCGTCTACGACACGTCTGCGACCGCGTCCATCGAGGTGAGTTCTAGTCTGGAACTCTCAATGCTCAAGTCTAGAAGCATCATGGATTCATTCTTCTTCAGACCTTGTTTGTTTCTTTCTACTTGAATGAATGGAGTACAATACAAGTTCAGGAACAAGGGATATTTTTTGCAATTGTGAACTCTCAATGCTCAAGTCTGGAAGTGTTTAAAAATTCAAAGAGTTCACATGACTACTGGTAAAATACTCTAGTGTATTTACTGTAAAATCTAGTCTGAAACTAGTAGAGCTCTTGGTGATTTGCAAATTCAGTTTAAATAAAAATTTGGTACATGCCTACTGATCATGTATGAAAGATGTTGCTACTGGATGAGCAGAAGAACTACTCAATAGATTTTGATGTACTCCTTATCATCTATGCAAGATGTTGCCACTGGATGCATGGATGCATGACTTGAGCATTGAGAGTTTCATACTATAACTCTCTTGTTGAAATTATAAAAAGGGAAAGAAAAACAACCATTGAACCAAGAGATAATTGGTTTGGTAGAACAAGTCTTGTTGCCAGTCTTGAACCAATAGATAATCTTAATTGAAATTTGACCATGTCTTGTTGCCAGTCCTAATGAAAAAGCAACTGAATTTCCAACAACCTACTAGGTAGGACAATCCATTTATATCATGAATATATGAAGGGAAGGACATGATTGCAACATGATTGCCATTATACTCCTTTCTGCTAGTTGCCAGTACTGTAGTGAGTAGCTTAACTTGTTTAAGTACTGCCAGTTAGTAGTACTGCTAGTGAGTAGATGAACTCCATTTAACTAGCTTAATTGAGTTTAAGTTGTGTACTGAAGTTCTTCTATTTTGTATGATGCGGTTCCCGCTTAAACTGTCCTGCTATGTAGTCTGTTGGATCATCTATGTACTATGTATGCTGTGGCATGTTGTGTGGTCGATGCTGAGATGTCAACTCTATGTACTATGTATGTTGTGGCATGTGGTGTGGTCCGAGTGATCAGGTTTCAAATGATTCTACTATAATATTGTGGGGTTCTACTCCTGGAACACTTCAGGAATTTTACTTCATAACTGAAGTATTTTGATGATATTGGGGGGTTTTGTCTCCGACCATCGTGTCGTGATGATATTGTGGGGTGTTGTGGGGTTGCAGCTGGGCGGGGGTGGGGTAATGATTTTGCAGGTACCCCGAGAGACCCTTGAGTTTCCTGGAATGTCGATTAACTTCCGTTCTGGCAAATTCGGGTACTCCATATGTCCTATTTTCAGCAAAGGTCATGCTAAAATTTTCCGTGAATTTTAGCATGACTTTGCTAAAAATAGGACATATGGGGTACTTGCGACTAATGCATGGGCCGGGGTATCTTAGTACTTAATTAAGTAGGATCAACTGCCGCTTTAGGGTGCCTCGGTGCCAATAAAAAACCTAAATGATGAAAGCTTAGGCTTTTAGGTTGCCTCGGCGTCGACAAACCCTAAATGATAAAAGCTTAGCTTTTAGGATGCCTCGGTGTCGACAAACCCTAAATGATGAGACCATGATCTTGTTCCTTCACAATAACCATCTTTTTGACCAAACTTTTTTCCTATTTAGTGCGAAACATGGCCCACAACGATGAGGTCGGCGGTTCGGGCAAGCAATTCTGGGAGCTGTCCCAGGAGATGGAGGAAGAACCTCACCGCTATGAGGACGCCGCGGAAGACACCGATCCTGACTACACAACCCCTAGTGGCGTCGGGGATGACACCACTGATGGTGCCGCCGAGGATGCCACCACTGATGATGGCAGCGCACACACAGATGGTAGCCAACCGAAGAGGCAACGGAAGGACCGGCGCCCGAACGTGCTCCGCACCATCAAGGAAGAATTTTCTGAAATGAACTCCGACGGGCATCCAATGGCGCCCAAAGAATTAGTCAAAGGGTACTCGGTTCAGCTCGGGTGCATTCTCCGGAGCACCGTCTCGATCAACACCGAGAACCTAAGGCATAAGGACCGAGGGAATTTGCGCAGCCTCCTCTTCACAAAGCTGCACGAATGATACAAGTTCCCCGCTGACTTTGCAAACACATGCCTCTCAGGGAATAAAGTGAACAGTGCCGCCCTCACAAGGATGAGCACGGCCCTATCTACTTGGAGAAGCACGGTGAAGAGAATGATTGACAAAGGTGATAGTTATGAGAAGATCAAGGCGAAAAATCCTTCGATCAGCGAAGATGACTACAAGGAGTTCAAGATCAAGTTCGAGAGCAGCGCAACCTCCGAATCAAGTCAGTGGGGGAAAGAAATGCGGGAGTTGAACTTAGGGGAACACAAACTGGGTCCCGGTGATTATAGAGTGGCGGATCCTATATGGGACAAGGAGGACGCGGAGCGTGCCGAGCAAGGCCTACCACCCCGCTTCAAGAAATATTGTGACAAGCAGACCAGGAACTATGTTAGGGCCGGTACAAGGAGGACCCGGTAACAAAGGAGCTTACCACGGATCCAAAGACCAGGGCGCTTGAGCATGTTCTCGTTAGGAATACACCCCCGCGTAATTAGCTCCATATGGTTACATTCTAATTAATGATGCCAAATTTCTAAATGGTTCGCATTCCTTCTGCAGGAGACTGAAAGCAGTAGCGCGGGGTCGTCTCAGAGCTCCCCTTGGGACAACACTCTAAATAGGGTGTTGAACATAATGAAAAACAAGGATAAGCTCAGTAAGCCGTCGTCAGCTAGTCATGTGGCCGGCAAAGGCTTGTCCACAAAATGGTCGTCATACTATAACGCAGGTGGTCGAAATGAGAGAAAGACCAACTCGGAAAGCCAGTCGCGCGAGGTTCAAGAACTCAAGGCACAAGTGGCACGGATTCCAGAGATTGTCCAAGAGCAAGTGCAACAACAACAGGGAACGACGCTCACCACCATTGTGCCTACCTTGATTGAGGGGCTGTAGGCGTGGATTGCGGGCGGCCAACAGGGGCCGCCCCTGGTTCCCAGCTTCACGGCCAGCAACTCGTACAACGCTCAGGTGGCACCATTGGTGTCTCCGGCGCAGGCGGTATTGGTGTCTCCGACGCCGGCACGGGCATTGGAGCTTAATGCACCCGGGTGTACGCCGACCGGCACCTTGGCAGCAAGCGGCCCCTCCGTCAGTTGCAAGCCCGCCGTTGGCCCCTCGACATTAGCCAAGCTCGACGCCATCACGGTAACTAAGCCTCTCGGCCGATGACTTCATCTCCTTGCCTTTGACTGGGCATACCTGACGCCCTACATGTTTTTGCAGGGCGCTGCCGACGTTCCATGCACTCTCCTACACTTCGTGGGTGGTGAGTTGATCGATGTCGCCAAGGGCAGAATCGTTCAACCGGGCAACCCCGTTTTCCATGGTAATCCGATGCCACCCACCGTGTATAGGGTTGAACTGGTTCGGTTGCTGCCAGGCTGCGACGAGTTGTTACCTCCGATTCGACCCGCTAGGGCCGACGAAGATGATGTGATGACCCTCAGTGCCTGCGTAAGCTGGCCCCTGCTTTGGCCGAACAGCCAGATTCATTTTGGGGCGGGGGACACCACCCCACAGACAACACCGCCAGTCATGTCGGCGCCAAGCCATGGCAAGACCGCCGCAACGCTACCGGACATGCTGGACATCCCTATGGCACAGGATCCGAACATGCATATGGCACAGGATCCGGACGACGACGACAACAACGACGGTACATTTACCAACGTCGATAAGTACTTTGCCGAACATGGCTACGGTGACGAATTCTTGGGGCCTCCTTCTCAAGAACCCAACCCTGCAAAAGACGACCACGATCTAGCTGGTACCGCAGAGAAACCCAATTGCAACAGGCGTCATCTGGCATTCAGTTCTCAAGAGACGCCTCTAGCTGCCGCCTTCACCGAGCCTCAGATAGCCGAGGTGCGAAATATTATCAGCCCCAACACACTCAAGAACGCGGTCTGTGAGCAGAACTCGGTCCCATTACAGCAGAAGAAGAAGGGACGGAAAAGAAAGAGTAACAAGGGTGCGAGCCAGCCAGCACCGAGTACGATCCGTGCTCAGGACGGTCCACCTTCACCTAAAGATATCTCAAGGAGGGTGCATGTGGCAGGTAGGTCGATGCTACCAACTAATCTGCTCAATGCTGCAACCGGTGCTATGCGGAGTCTGCATGACAGTGTTCTTTCTTTGGAGAAGCGGCGTCTCTCCAAGAATGATGTGGCATACCCGGTTTCTGTGGCCAAGGTGCCAGAGGGCAAGGGCTTTGTGGATAACACCATCGAGGGTACGATCGTCCTGCGGTTTGATGACATGTTCGCTATGTTTAATCTTCATCTGTTGCACTACACCTTCGTTTGGCTATTTTCGCTGAGTATGGAGGTGCGGATCATTAGAGACAAGACCCCGGACATCGTGATAGTCGACCCCTTTTACATGCGTGCCAAGATCTTGGGCAGCGCTGGGGACCGGCAAGTCACGAGTTCTTACCTCGAAGGCGTCATGCAGTGACACACATTGCACACTCATCCTCTTAAGACCGAAATATTCCATGGCCACGTATTTTGACTCGGACCGTCAGTCGAAGAAAGACTACACAAATATCAAGAAGTTCTTGATGATGTTCTCCCCGGCTACGCCAGATCTGGAGGCACCTTCACCAGGCCAGTTCATAGGTACGGCAAGCACGTGTTCGCCCACAATACGACGTTTCCCTGTGTCAAGCAGCCACCTGGCGGTCACAAGGATGCCTACTACGCCCTCCATCGCATGCGGGCGATAGTACAGGACCATAATCACCTTATGCTACCAAATAATCTCAAAGATTGGGCCGCAAGCTTGTCGGCAATCCAGGACGCGGACATCAGACAAGAATTCTTTCGCATCCAGTCGGAGTTTGCGGAAATCATCCATTAAGATGTCCTTCGTACCTCGGGGCAGTTCTACCTCAGATATCAACCATCCAACAGTGAGATAGACACAACGCTCAAAATGCAGGCTGACAACGCCCGCGATTTCATGACCATCACGAGAGACGGCGGCTTCATCCATGCTCCGGTCCCTAAGTCGAGTCGAAAGTAGTGATGCTATGTGTAGTTCTAAAATATCGATTAGCTCATGTTGTAATTAAACTTTAATGAACTTGTATGTCTCTTTGGTTTGGACAGTCATTCAACTTAGATGTAATCGATGCTATTTATTAGTAGGACCATGAATCGTGCTATTAATGTCTTGCTTTTCTCTTCTGAACCTTTTGTTGCATACTTATATATTGCTTATGTATTGTCTACGAATTGCTACTAACGTTTTGTTTGTCTAGTTCATAGAGATGCCGTCGTATGTCGTGTACAAGGGTAAGGTTCCCGGAGTCTACGACGACTGGGAGGAGTGTCAGAGACAGGTTCACCGTTTCAGCGGTAATAGTTACAAAGGGTACACCACTAGGGCAGAGGAGGAATCTAGATACGCGCGCTATCTAGTAGGAGAGAGGAGGGAGCGGAGGAGGAACCAGCTGAACACCAGTTTCATCACGATGATGCTCATCGTGATGACCGCAGGTCTCTTCGATGTGATGGTAGTTTAGATGATCGATATCGACTTGTAATGTGAAGACAAACTTGCCACTCGCGGTCTCGAGACTTGTAATGTTTTATATTTGTTCGGTCTTTTGAATTCGGAGACTAATATGATGAATTGTATTCGGAGACTAATCTTGTATTGTATTCGATGAATCTGTTGTTGCTGTGTGGTGCTGTCTAGATTCTGTCCAGTAATATATTTTGTAACCTATGCAAATATCAGAAAAGAAGAAAAAATAATCCCTAATATTCATACTAGTGGCGCACCACCAACCAGTGCGCCATTAGTAAGCCAGAGCACACTAGTGGCGCATCATCAACTAGTGCGCCATTAGTAAGCCAGAGCACATGGATAAATATGGCCCCTGGGAGGCGTACTAATGGCGCACCGTGGGATATACTAATGGCGCACTGCATGGTGCGCCATTAGTATACCAGATACTAATGGCGCACCCGTGGTGCGCCATTAGTAAAAAATTATAATGGCGTGATGCTAGTGGCGCACCTGTAGTGCGCCATTAGTAGGCAAAACAGGTGCGCCACTAGCAGGCCTTTTCCTAGTAGTGTTTACCTCTATTTCAAAAGCATGAGCTTTGGCACCTCTGCAAATCACTGCTTCCCTCTATGAAGGGACTATCTATTTACTTTTATGTTGTGTCAAATCCCTCTAAAATAAGCGCCAGAACATGAGAGCACTGCTGTCATGCTGATGCATTGTGTGTAGCTAATATTGAGTGCATCATGACTGGATCTTTTCTACCATGAATTACAATGTCTAGTCACTGCTTGAACTTTGGAGGTGTTTTGCATTTATGTTTTGCGGTCACAGAAAGGGCTAGCAAGATACCACTATTGTCATATTATATCATGGTTGTTTTGACAACGTGTTGCTGTTTTGAGATATCTTATTATTGCTCACTAGTTGATTATGTCATTGATATGAGTTACTGTTGGCATGGTTCGTTATAATGTTGGCTGAAAACCTGGGTGTTGTTTAAGCTTATTTATGCAAACAAGAGCAAAAGAGTTCATAAAAGTTTTTCTTTCTCACATTCAGTTTACCAATTGAATTGCTTGAGGACAAGCAAAGGTTTAAGCTTGGGGGAGTTGATACGTCTCCAACATATCTACTTTTCCTAATGCTTTTCCTCTTGTTTTGACTCTAATTTGCATGATTTGAATGAAACTAACCCCGGGCTGACGCTGTTTTCAACAAAACTACCATGGTGTTGTTTTTGTGCAGAAATAAAAGTTCTCGAAATGGAACGAAACTTTGCGAGGATATTTTATACAATAAAAGAGAATTTCTGGAGCCAAGAACCACCGGAGGGGGCACCTGGGTGGGCACAACCCACCAGGGCGCTCCCCCCTCCAGGCGCGCCCAGGTGGGTTGTCCCCACCTGGTGGCCCCACAGACCCTAAAACCGATGCTATAAAATCACATATTTCTAGAGAAAAATCTGGGAGAAAGAATTGAAGCGATCCACGAGACGGAGCCGCCGTCACCTCCTGTTCTTCATCAGGATGCCAAATCTGGAGTCCATTTGGGGCTCCAGAGAGAGGGGATCTTCGATCTTCGTCATCACCAACCCTTGTCCATCGCCAATTCCATGATGCTCCCCACCGGGAGTGAGTAATTCCTTCGTAGGCTCGCTAGTCGGTCAGGAGTTGGATGAGATTCATCATGCAATCTAGTTAGTTTTTTAGGGCTTGATCCCTAGTATCCACTATGTTTTGATATTGATGTTTCCATGACTTTGTCATGCTTAATGCTTGTCACTTTGGGCCCGGGTGCCATGATTTTAGATCTGAGCCATTTATGTTATCACCATTATATCCATGTTCTAGATCCGATCTTGCAAGTTATAGTCACCTACTACGTGTTATGATCCGGCAACCCCGGAGCGACAATAGTCGAGACCACTCCGGTGATGACCGTAGTTTGAGGAGTTCATGTATTCACCGTGTGTAAATGCTTTGCTTTGGTTCTCTATTAAAAGGAGTCCTCAATATCCCTTAGTTTCCAATAGGACAAAAGATGTCATGCATGTTCTTTCCGTACGCACGTATGACTATTTACGGAATGCATGCCTACATTATATTTATGAACTGGAGCTAGTGCCGTATGTCCCTAGGTTATGACTGTCACATGATGAATATCATCCAACAAATTACCCATCCAATGTGTACGAATTTCTCTTATATTGTTCTTGCTAAGTTACTACTGCTGCTACTACTATTATCAAAACTATCATACCACTTTGCTATTGATGACTTTGCTACAGATAATTAATCTCCAGGTGTGGTTGAATTGACAACTCAACTGCTAATACTTGCAAATATTCTTTGGCCCCCTTGTGTCGAATCTATAAATTTGGGTTGAATACTCTACCCTCAAAAATTGTTGCGATCCCCTATACTTGTGGGTTATCAGTGACTTCTCAAGAACACGAGAGAGAGATATTGAACACATAGCTACTAGTACAAACCCTTAGCCCGTGGGTGGACTACTCCCTTCTCATCATGGTGGCCGCCGGGATGATGAAGATTGGCACCGGTGATGATTTCCCCCTCCGGTAGGGTGCCGAAATGGGGTCTAGATTGTTTTTTCATGGCTATAGAGGCTTGCGGTGGCGGAACTTCTGATTTAGGGTTATTTCTAATGGTCTGTATATTTATAGGAGTTTTCAGCATTGGAATCACGTGAAGATGGGCCTTGAGGTAAGCACAACCCACCTAGGCACGCACGGGCCTCCTGGCGCGCCTAGGTATCCTGTGCTCACCTCCTTCACCTTCTGGTCCTCCCACGAAGCTTCTAGTGCCTCTTTTGTCCCAAAAAATCGTTGAAAAGTTTCGTTGCATTTGGAGAACTTTTAGTTTTGCACAAAAAACAACACCACGATAGTTCTGCTGAAAACAACGTCAGTCCGGGATAGTTCCATCCAAATCATATCAAAACCATATAAAATTGTTGTAAACATGGCATGAATACTTCATAAATTATAGATACGTTGGAGACGTATCACCCCCTACCCGAGATCCTCTGGTTTTGACACCGACATTGGTGCTTCCATTGAGAGTTCCATTGTTGGATTGCCGAGGGATCGATGACTCACCTAATCTTCAGAGATGGCATCAACACCGGGGACATCTTCGCCCCCGGGAAACTTTTCGCGTTTGGCAGCATCATCTTGCATTCCGACTCGGCCGGTCATATCAACCAGTTCGATTGGTTTGCCCCTGAGCATCAGATCAGGATTGGTAACTTTGACTATGTCACTGACGCTCGGGCCGATCTGATCTTCACTGGCTTCTCGGCCTTACCTGGAATGACCACGATCTTAGAAGCATTAACTTCGGGGCCTCTCCCCGATCTGATCTCTGGCTCGGTGCTTACTACACTATCGACTTCGAGCTTGGAAACAACTCCTATGTCTGAAGACTAGGAATCAACCATGTCTGGACCTTTCCTCCTTACTATGGATCCGGCCTTGATCCTTAACGGTAGTTCGATGTCCGAAGACAGGGAGTCAACCCCAGTCGGACTTGCCCTCCTCTGTATAGATTTGGCCTTAAGCCTTGATGCAAGTACTGTGTCCGAAGACCAAGATTTCGCCCTGGCCGGAGTCATGCCTGGCCCCATCATGACGATGGAGGTCAGCTCCAAAGAAACCTCGTACGACAATCCGGCCAGCCTCACCCTGTTAAATGAGGTGCTCAATCGGATCCAGATGATGACTATTGTCGATGGCCCATCCTCGGTTCACGCTCAATGGAACCTTGAGACAGGCCATAGGGAATTTTACATCCCACACACCACGCACTTAGTAGGCACTATCGAAGACCTAACCGACATGCTGGACTATGCCTCCGAGGAGGATGACAACATGGACGACGATAGTGAGGCCACGGCCCACACAGACGCTGCCCCTCCCATCACCGGCTGATGGACGACCACATCCACCTATAACGTCTACATGGTGGACACCCCCAAGGACAACAACGATGGTGCTAATGGGGACGCCCCCAGAAGGGATAATAACAAACCCGGGGAGGAGCCCCCCAAACGAGGGAGACAATGCCGACAATGCAAGGGGGCAACGCAAGGAAAGCAACATGGGCGCCAGAGAAGGTGACACCCTGGACAATGTCGAAAACCTCGGCGACCCCGTCCCCGAGCACCAATCTGATGACTTAGAGGGGCACAAGGGTCAGTATAACCCCAAGGACCCCAATGATTTCGAAGATAGCAATTACATGCCTCTTTACGAAGAGGAGGCCAGCCTTGGAGCTGAAGATTTTATCGTCCTAGAAGACCCATTGGAAAAAGAGAGGTTCAAGCAACAGCTCATAGCCACCGCGTGAAGCTTGAAAAAGAAGTAGCAATATATAAAAGCTGAACAACATACCCTCAATGACAGATCGACGAAAGTCCTAGCAGCCAAAGAAGGGCACGACTATGAACGTTAAACAAAGAGCTACCCCAAGCGCAAATTGTTGCCGCAATTCGATGACGAGGCCTACGAACCCGCACTGCCCAGATGAACTCAAGGAGACCATCCCGACCGCCCCCCTTGAGGAAGGGACGGGCCGACTGGTGAGGCCGAATACCCACCTGCCCCTCCTCGCTATAAAGGCAAGGAGGCGGCACAACCAAAATATCAATACGATTTTCGACACGACCTGGCCGCAAGAGCAGGTCCGTCAAGGTCCATCTATTGATCAACAGGTTACCCTCCCAATGGAATAGATGGATACCAAGCATGGCTCAACCGAAACGATAGAGTCCAGGATCAACACCGAGCCAGTTTGGAATCCGATGTTCAACGCAATGTGGCCCGAATAAGGGGTGCCGCTCACCCAATATGCTTCACCAATGAGGTGATGCAACACCAATTCCCAGAAGGGTTTAAACCCATAAACATGAAGCCATATGATGGAACTACAGACCCCGTGATACGTCTCCAACGTATCTACTTTTCCTAACGCTTTTCCTCTTGTTTTGGACTCTAATTTGCATGATTTGAATGAAACTAACCCCGGACCGACGCTGTTTTCAGCAGAACTACCATGGTGTTGTTTTTGTGCAGAAATAAAAGTTCTCGGAATGGAATGAAACTGTGTGAGAAATTTTTATATAATATATAAGAATTTCCGGACTCAAGACCAACCGAAGGGGGGCACCTGGGTGGGCACAACCCACGAGGGCACGCCCCCCTCACCAGGCGCGCCCAGGTGGGTTGTACCCACCTGGTGGCCCCACAGACCCTGAAACCGGCGCTATGAAATCCTATTTTTCCAGAAAAAACCAGGGAGAAAGAATTATTGCGATCCACGAGATGGAGCCATCGTCACCTCCTGTTCTTCATCGGGAGGCCGGATCTGGAGTCCGTTTGGGGCTCCGGAGAGGGGGATGTTCGTTCTTCGTCATCACCAAACCCTCTCCATCGCCAATTCCATGATGCTCCCCACCGGGAATGAGTAATTCCTTTGTAGGCTCGCTGGTCAGTGAGGAGTTGGATGAGATTCATCATGTAATCGAGTTAGTTTTGTTAGGGTTTGATCCCCAGTATCCCCTATGTTCTAAGATTGATGTTCCTATGACTTTGCCGTGCTTAATGCTTGTCACTTTGGGCCCGGGTGCCATGATTTCAGATCTGAATCGTTTATGTTATCACCATTATATCCATGTTCTAGATCCGATCTTGCAAGTTATAGTCACCTATTACGTGTTATGATCCGGCAACCCCGGAGTGACAATAACCGGGACTTCTCCCGATGATGACCGTAGTTTGAGGAGTTCATGTATTCACTATGTGTTAATGCTTTGTTCCAGTTCTGTATTAAAAGGAGGCCTTGATATCCCTTACTTTCCAATATGGACCCCGCTGCCACGGGAGGGTAGGACAAAAGATGTCATGCAAGTTCTTTCCATAAGCATGTATGACTATTTATGGAATACATGCCTACATTATATTGACTAACTGGAGCTAGTGCCGTATCGCCCTAGGTTATAACTATCTCATAATGAATATCATCCAAAGAATTCACCGATCCAATGCCTATGAATTTACCTTATATAGTTCTTGCTAAAAGTTACTACTGTTATCATCACTGCTACACTTGCTGCAAAACTATTGCCATCACTGTTACCGTTACCATTACTGTTGCTACTATTGTCGAAACTATCATACTACTTTGCTACTGATCACTTTGCTGCAGATAATTAATCTCCAGGTGTGGTTGAATTGACAACTCAGCTGCTAATACCTTCAAATATTTTTTGGCTCCCCTTGTGTAGAATCTATAAATTTGGGTTGAATAGTCTACCCTCGAAAACTGTTGCGATCCCCTATACTTGTGGGTTATCAAGACCTTTTTCTGGCGCAGTTTCCCGGAGCATAGCTATATTTGTTGAGTGACTTGGGATTATTATCATATTATCACTATGAAGAATCTAAATGATGCTAAGACTAAGATATTTCCCTCAAAGACGAGGGGAGGTAAGGAACTGCCATCCAGTTTTGCTTTAGATTCACCTTCTATATTTTTGACTGGGAGATTCACCGTCTGTTATAAGTAAAGTTGCAACACAGCCACATGCTATTAATTCTGATATGTCGGAAGTTATTGATGATGCTACTTCTGCTATGGATTATGCATATGATGATGCTAGTACCTTGCTTAATGATGATGTGCCACTTGGTGAATTTCTTGATGAAGAAATTGCTAGAGTTATACAACATGATGTTGTTGTATCTGATTATGAGCTTCAAACTGAAACTCCAGAAACACCTGCCAGAACTAGCCCTCCTAGATATGAATTGCCTAAGGTACCGAAAGGTTATATTATGAGTGAGAAGACAACTAGGGATATTATAGCTTGTAGGGATAGAGATGATCTAGAAAAATTATTATGCAAGTATAAAGAAAAATATCTGAATGCTAGAATGAAATGTGATCCTAAGTTTGCTACTTCACCTATCTTTATTGATGATAAGGATTATGAATTCTTTGTCGATCCAGAGTTAATAACTTTGGTTGAATCTGATCCTTTCCATGGTTATGAAAATGAAACTGTAGTGACACATCTTACTATGTTGAATGACACGGCCACCCTTTTTACTCATGATGAGAATACTCGCTATTACTTCATTCTCAAATTATTTCCTTTCTCATTAAAGGGTGATGCTAAAGCTTGGTACAATACTCGTTCTCCTGGTTGTGTGCGTAGTCCCCAGGATATGATGTAATACTTCTCTAAAAATATTTTAAGAAAAAAGCTACCTTACAGGAAATATTTAACTTTGTTCAAACTCAAGAAGAGAGTCTCCCACAAGCTTGGGGGAGGCTTTTCCAGTTACTTAATGCTTTGGCTGATCATCCTCTTAAGAAAAATGAAATACTTGATATCTTCTATAATGGACTAACCGATGCTTCTAGGGACTTCCTAGATAGTTGTGCTGTTTGTGTTTTCAGGGAACGAACTATTGGACAAGCCGAGGGATTATTGAATAACATATTGAAAAATTATGATGATTGGACTCTTCCTGAACCACCGCCTAAACCCACTCCAAAGAAGTGGGGTATATTATACCTCAGTCCTGAAGATATGCAAGAGGCAAAGAAATCTATGAAGGAAAAATGTATTAAAGCTGAGGATGTTAAAATTTTACCTCCTATTGAAGAAATACATGGGCTTAATACACCACCACCTCCTAAGGTGGTAGAGGTAAATTATTTTACGAATTTCAATGATAATGACAATCCTCACAATATGCATCCTAGCCAATGCCTTTATGAGTTTCAAAACTATATTAGAAAATAAGATTACTTCAATGCAAATGTTATGAAACAATTGAAATACAATTCTAATATGATTGCTCGCTTGAGTAACTTGTTATTTAGAATATCAAATGATGTTAGAAGTGTTGGAAAGCATGCTTCTATGGTTCAAACTCAGCTAGAACAAGTTGCTAAATCTCAAAGAGAATTGCTTGATGAAATGAATAATAATATGCACGACTTTGCTGTTAGAGTTGCAACTAGAGGAGGTGAAATGACCCAGGAACCACTTTATCCTAAGGGACACCCAAAAAGAATTGAACAAGATTCACAAAGAGCTAACACTAGTGCACCTAGTACTTCTACAAAGAAAAAGAAAACTGATAGTACTTTGTATGCCTCTAGTGATCCTGATATAGAAAAACCTCCTGACAGTGATAATGAAACTTCTATCTCTGATGCTGAAATCCAATCTAGTAATGAACACTCACCTAGTGATAATGAAAAAGATAATGCTAATGTTCATGAAGATACCCAACCAAATAATAAAGAACCAGACAATGATGTTGAGATAGAACAACCTAAGAATAAAAGGTATGACAAAAGAGACTTCATTGCTCGAAAACACGGTAAAGAAAGAGAACCATGGGTTCAAACACCTAGAATGTTTTGTTGGAAATGATCTATAATACAACGTGTATCCTCGTTGTCGTTGTGGGTTGATGACTTGTTGTATGTAATCAATGGTACATTTGCATATGCGTCCATGAATTCACGCCTGCTAGTGGTGTCTATACGAACAGTGCTAGTGATTTTAGTTGCAAAAATTAGATAATGCTAGTCATTTGTAGCTGCATATTTTGACAAATCGCAGTGTTACAAGGTTGACAAATGGCAATGTTACTAGATAAACAAATTTCAATATTTCCAGTGTGAAAAATGGCAACATACCCAAAATGATAGATATGCAAATCTTACCCAATTGTTTGTACGTGGTTGCACATGGGTCATGCAAAACAACTGTTTGCATTGAAGGGATGCAGAAATCCTGCTCGGCACATTTTCCCTTGGGTTCCTGGGGAAGCTGTCAGTTTGCATACGGGTGTTCTAACTAATACGTTTGTGATGAGTGTTTTAAATTTAAAAACCGTTGATGTTTTCTTCAAAAGAAAACTGTTTGATAAGTCTGTACATTAAGAGAGAAAAACGCAAGTTCATTCAAACCATATCTTTCAATAAGTCACACTGCGAATTTATATTCATATGATGGAGAATTCGAGATACAGTGTTAAACCCCCAAAAAACTATTTCCGGCGGCGGCAGAGGCGGCGTGCCGCGCCGTTGTTGTCATTGTCGTCCTCCGGGACGCCCGTTGCTGAAGTCTTCAAGGCAGCACAAAATGTTCTTCACATGTAAATCAAACATCATGTCACCGCGTGATCCACGTGCTAAGAGGTAGCGGTCGACGGCAGCGTCCCCTGCCGCTAGGGGCGGCACGGGCACGTGCATGGCAGGTGTAGCCAAACGCACGGGGACCGGCTCCGCGGTGGATGGAGGGGCGCACATGGGCGCAGAGGATGCAACCAAACACACGGGGGCCTATGGCACGGTGGGTGGAGGGGCGCACACGGGCACGGGCACGGGCGTTGGAGCTGGCATGTACATGAGCCGCGCGGGTCCGTGGAGACCTCGCTGACGCCCGCGGTTTCCAGCTCTGTGATAGTGCTCGGCGATCAGCCCGTCAATGCTACGGGGATGGTCGCAGGCGCAGGCGCGTGGATGGGAGCTGGGACGGGAGCGGGGGCAGCAACCGCCGCGACCAGCTCGTTCTGGGCCATGTCCATGAGGCCCCATTCCTCCTTATTTTCTATCTCCTCTGGCTCGGAGTCGACTTCACCAAACTTGAAGACTAGTGGCAGATGATCAT
>NC_041382.1:496076131-496131479 GCF_002162155.2 Triticum dicoccoides
GGCGAACGGTAAGGCCGCCTGTATTAAACAGCTGCTCGGGCGCCATTAATGGAGAGGAAGGCGGGCGACCATGGAAGTCAAAGGGCACGCTTCCCAGTGAGCCTGCGCAGCGTAAAGCTCACACGCTTCCCGATGAGCGTGCGCATTGGAGGACAGCTTGCACGCCTCTCGGTCAGCCTGCGCACCGGATTGCGCTCGCACGCCTCTCGTTCAGTCAAGGTCAAGCAACTGTCCGCCCGACACCTCCTACAACCATTAAAACCAAGACACATGGCGTCACGTGAATGGTTAACAGAACGCACACGTTTTGAATTATACAAACGTTCGAGATATTAAGTGGCAACTATTTTTTCAAAATTCCTTTGTTGCCTATCATTATTCAAGTGTGCCTTCTATCAAAATGGACACAAAAAATACCACATCATGTCGGGCTCCATTCCATGATAGCATGCCAAGTTTCATGAATTTCAGATGAGTTTTGGATTTACTAGAATTTAAAAACCAGGCATGTCAATGTTTTGTCGGCAATCAACGGTGCCCTGGTGTTTGAAATTCATTCCCATTTATTGCATGGGACCTAAGCATGCACCCAAGGACACATATTTGATTTTTCAACCAATTTATATGCATTGGAGCATGTGCATGTAGTTCAAATTTTAATTAAGCACATAAATGCATTGAAAACCCAACTAATGCATAAAAATGTCCAAACGAACCCCGAAAAATCCCAAAAATTGACACAACACTCCTGTTGTTCTATGTTCACACAAGAAAATTTTCGAAAGCAATAAGAGGCAATGGATATCATTTCATCCCCAAAGGTGGGACATTCCCTACCGAAACCATCATGCTTGTTGTGAGAAGCTCTAGTTTGTGAGAAGCATATAACCGAACCTGCCCCAAATGGGACAAATTTTTTAACACGACATGTTGATGCCGCTCCATGATAGCATGCCAAGTTTCATGAATTACAAACGAGTTTTGGATTTACTAGAACTTAAAAACCAGGCATCTCAATGTTTTGTCAGCAATCAACAGTGCCCTGGTGTTTGAATTTCATTCCCATCTCTTGCATGGGACCTCGAAATTCACCCAAGGACACATATTAGATTTTTCAACCTACCTTAGTGCATTGGAGCATGTGCTTGCAGTTCAAATTTGAATTATGCACATAAAATGCCTAGAAAACCCATTTAATGCATAAAAATGTCCAAACGAACCCCGAAAAATCACAAAAATTGACACAACACTCCTGTTGTTCTATGTTGACACTAGAAAATATTTGAAAGCAATAAGAGGCAATGGATATCGTTTCGTCCACAAAGGTGGGACGTTCCCTATGGGAACCATCATGCTTGTTGTGAGAAGCTCCGGTTTGTGAGAAGCTTATACCCGAACCTGCCCCAAGTGGGGCCAAATTTTCACCACGGCCTGTTCATGCCGCTCCATGATAGCATGCCAAGTTACATGAATTTCATACGAAATTTGGATTTACTAGAATTTAAAAACCAGACATCTCAATGTTTTGCCGGCAATCAACAGTGCCATGGTGTTTGAATTTCATTCCCATCTCTTGCATGGGACCTAGAAATTCACCCAAGGACACACATGTGATTTTTAAACCAACTTTGGTGCATTGGAGCATGTGCTTGTAGTTCAAATTTGAATTATGCACATAAAATGCCTAGAAAACCCAGTTAATTTATAGAAAGGCCAAATGAACCTCGGAAAAATCCAAGATTGAACACAACACTCCTATTGTTTTATGTTGACAGTAGAAATTTTTTGATAGCAGTAAGAGGCAACGGATATCATCTCGTCCCCAAAGGTGGTACGTTCCCTATCGAAACGATCATGCTTGTTGCGAGAAGCTCTGATTTGTGAGAAGCTTATACCGAAACCTACCCCAAATGGGACAAAATTTTCACCATGGCATGTTGATGCCGCTCCATGATAGCATGCCAAGTTTCATGAATTTTAGACGAGTTTTGGATTTACTAGAATTTAAAAACCAGGCATCTCAACATTTTGCCGGCAATCAAGTGTGCCCTGGTGTTCGAAATTCATTCCCATCTCTTGCATGGGACATAGAAATTCACCCAAGGACACACATGTGATTTTTCAACCAACTTTGGTGCATTGGAGCATGTGCTTGTAGTTCAAATTTGAATTATGCACATAAAATGCCTAGAAAACCCAGTTAATGTATAAAAAAGGCAAAACGAACCCCGAAAAATTCCAAGATTGAACACAACACTCCTGTTGTTCTATGTTGACACTAGAAATTTTTTGAAAGCAATAAGAGGCAACGGATATCGTCTCGTCCCCAAAGGTGGTACGTTCCCTATCGAAACCATCATGCTTGTTGTGAGAAGCTCTGGTATGAGACAAGCTTATAACCAAACCTGCCCCAAATGGGACAAAATTTTCACCATGGCATGTTGATGCCGCTCCATGATAGCATGCCAAGTTTCATGAATTTCAGACGAGTTCTGGATTTACTAGAATTTAAAAACCAGGCATCTCAACGTTTTGCCGGCAATCAACAGTGCCCTGGTGTTTGAAATCCATTCCCATCTCTTGCATGGGACCTAGAAATTCACCCAAGGACACACATGTGATTTTTCAACCAACTTTAGTGCATTGGAGCATGTGCTTGTAGTTCAAATTTGAATTATGCACATAAAATGCCTATAAAACCCAGTTAATGTATAAAAAAGGCCAAACGAACCCCGAAAAATCCATTCCCATTTCTTCCATGGGACCTAAGCATGCACTGAAGGACATAATTTTTATTTTTTCAACCAATTTGTATGCACCGGAGCATGTGCATGTAGTTTAATTTTGAATTTGTGCACCTGAAATGGCTAGAAAACCAGTTTAATGTATGAAATGTCTAAACGAACCCTGAATAATTCCATGTCTTTTATGACACACATACAGTTGCATGTTGACTGCAGATAAAAGGTCTAGCAATTCAAACACCGTCCATTGCCGCTGTGACCCCATTTTGTAATTCAAATCAAGTAGATCCCACACAGTTTATTCTCACCTACCGTGTGAGTTGTAGTAGAAAATATCTTGGAGCACTGTCGGTGTATAGTACGCCCATGGCTTACGCGAGAAGGTGCGTCGGCTACAGTCCACAGCCGGCGTGTCAAGCACACTAGCTCACTCCCCCAAAACTCCTGCTTCTGCATCCCTCTCTGCTTCCATCCCTTGATTCAAATTTTCTGTAGCCCCGGCATTTTACTCCCACCTCTACATCCCTCGCAATCTCAAAAATATCAGCTTGCCCTTGATCCAAATTTTCAGTAGCCCCGCCTTGTTACTCCCGCCTAGTAAAATTTTCAGTTGCCGTAGTATTTCCTCAAACACAACCTCCGCTCACGGAGACACACATAACCCTCGAAACCATTGGTAGGTCGCCGCCATCGCCGGTGCCTCCATCCTCAACCTCTGCCTGTGTGCCGGGGAGCTCGAGTAGCCAATGGCCAAAAGGAGGTTTATCACGACCTTATCACCCGACGCCAATCAGGTGGCCGCCGAGGTGTCCCCATCGTCCTCCGCGGGCTCGATCCGCCATCACCCGTCCCCCGATCAGCCCACCGCCGCGCCCCTACACCGGTTCGAGGACTTCCCCGTCCTCCCCCGAACCCAGCAGCCGACGAAGTCCTACCTCGGGGTCCGGCAGCGGCGGTGGGGGACGTGGGTCACCGAGATTATAGATCGAGAGACCCACACCCGCCGGTGGCTCGGTAGCTTCCACACGGTCGAGCTCGCGGCTATGGAGTACGAGCGCTGGCAGGTCTGCTACCACGGCGCGGCGGCTAGGCTCAGTTTCCCCTTCGGCACCCGTTTGGTCCACCTCGTTCTGCCGGAGCCAGGGGTGGTGAGCTCGGCTATGGCGCGGGAGGACTGTGAGGCGTTGGAGAGTCTCGAGGCCGAGGCCGCTGCCGAGGCCTACATGCAAGAGCTCCACTGGCAGCACCCAGAGCTCATGGAGGAGGAGCGGGCGATCTTTGCTGGTGTGGAGGGAGGCGAGGTTATCGCGCTCTCCTCCGATGACGAGGTCAAAGGCGGCGAGGACGGCGGCACGAAGGGCGGCGAGGTTATCACGCTCTCCTTTGATGACGAGGTAGAAGGCGGCAGCGACGGCGGCGCGGAGGGCATCGAGGTGGGCCCCGAGGACGAGTAGATCGACGTCGGCGAGTGGAGGAGTGCCTTCCCCAACGACCCCCGACGACGGTACTGGCCCGGACCCGGCTCGCGGCACATTGTACATGACGAGGAAGGATCGGCTCGACCTCTACTTCGACCGAAAGTAGTTTAGCTTAGTTTAAACTTATGTTTTATGTTCGGTTATGCAAAACTATCTATGTTTATGTTTGAATGCACGCTACTTTTGGTTGAACCTGCTTTGAACTTGATGAAATTGAAGTTTACAACCTTAAGTTTAGGGGATCGACAAGAAAAGGCCAAAATTGCTGGAGTATATATATATATCCACTAAGGGTTTTAGTCCTTTAACTTTTTAAGGATCGCCTAGAGATGTCCTTATGACTTGTTTATTTCAGTTCTTCACAATGTGATGCTCTATAGGTGCACCTATTTTCTGTGTTGTTCAATTTCATCAATAACAGTTTCAACAATACCACAATGAATTATGATATTTGGTTGCTGTTAAGGATATTACAGTTAACATGCCTTTACGTTTTTCAATTGTTGTTTAGCAACATGCATTGTACGGAATGACTAAATATGCAATCCCAGGCAACATAGCAACAAGGAAGAGTGTTACCTTAATGTTCTGAAGATGTCTAGATATACATGTAATAAAATCATATATAATGGGATTGATGGAGTGTTGTACAACATCATTTTTCAATTGTTGTTTAGCTTCTAATATTAACTTGGTGCTTTTAGGTACATATATCATTGCCAAAGATCCACACTTCGACCCTTTCTGCGTATGGGGCAATGAGATATTCATGAACCAGCATCAAGTGAGGAAACTGATAAAGATTGTTACTAAAATGGGTCAAAAGATGTCAATCGAACTATTTGTTTACACTTTATGCAAGACAACAATGAACTGCAGGATGGTAAGTAAGAATCATGTAGCCTTCTTTTTACTGCCCGTAATGAGTTGTGTTAGATGACAATAGCTGAATCTTTTTTCTTTTGCAGTGGTTCCTGAAGCAGTTTACTCAAGATTACCTCTCAAACTAAATGATTGGCGGCCGGCCATCACAAGGGGTTGGACTAGAGTCCTGCATGCATTCTACATCCAGGAGAGCACAATAGGGCCATTCCCCGCTTCACCTTGTTCAGCAACTGGAATGTCTATCGCCTCTTACTTTACCATCGGTAATAGTACAAGTATAGAACCCTGGCACATCATTCTTTATTTCGTGCTTTTGTAATTCTTAAACATATGTACCTGTGAATCGAATAATGCATTGGTTGTTTGAACCTGATGGATATGAATAAAGCTATAGCCAACTTTCAAGTTTAAATTAGGTGCAATTTTAAATAGCAACAATTAAATTAGGGTGAAATTACGTTGTGCAGGTCATTACTGGACACACCGTTGGTAAAACACAAACGTTTGCGAAATACACCATAATCCGAAATGGTTCATAGAGAGGAAATGTGTGCAAGCATGCACACAGTTGCTGTTTGCAAAGCGTGTGTGATGTCAGACACTATCACATACGGTGCGGGGAAACTAAATGTGTGTGATTGTCTACCTATCGTACACGGTTTATAATCATGAACTGTTTGTGATGTGCCAAGCATGGTAAATCTCCTGTGCCTGCAATCTGCCTAGAATCTGCCTGGAAAGCTCCCGTGCCTAGAATCTGCCTGGTTTTAGGCAGAACCACAAAACTCTGACTGCGATGGAAATGCGAGCACAAACGAGTAGCAAGGATGAAGCATTTGGGATATTCGAGATATCCGAAACGGTTATATAGGGACAACTATATGCATCAAGGCTCCCTATCCACGACAGTTTCTGGGTCGTGTGGGAAGGACCCCCCTTTCACCCACACTCACTTGGTGACGGTTCCAAATGCCATCGCAGAAAGGGGTAAAAACAGTTTGTTTAGGACCGAGGCGCACCAGTGACACCTATTTGCATGTGCCTGCTCTTTTTGACTATCACAGCAAAGGAAGATATTTTGTTCTTGAGAGCGAGGCACAACCTCACAACGCAACAGTGGAGGCAGGGCGACAGGCCGAGGCATCCGCACCGAGAACCTCCGTGATCTACCTCGCCAACTACTATCCAGGCTACTGATCAATTGCCAAGTTAGGCCAAAATCCTAAGCTTGGGGGAGTACATGTTTGTCACTGACATTACATTCGTGTTCACTTATTCATCTTGTCGGTGTTCACACTTTTTCATGTATCATCCATTTTTAGATTTTAGTTTTCTTGCTTTCTTCTTGTGTATTTCAAAAACCTTAGAAAAACCAAAAAAATTAGTTGTAGTTAGTTTACTTTCTATGCATGCTTAACTGTAATATTAAAAAGAAAACCCAAAAAGATTTCCTTGTTCTTCTTTTGCTTGTTGGGAGCTTTCCCGTGAAAATAGTTTTTCTCGTTTTTGCTTTTCCCTTTTATTTGCTTGTTCAAGATAACCAAAAACTCCAAAAATATTTCTGTGTGTTTCTCTGAATTTATTTTCTTTTTATTAGAGTTGTACCTTCGATAAGACCACGATGAAAATGTTGAGTGGCTCTCATATGAATAATTGTTGAACTACTACAGATCACATTTTACTTTGTCTTCTCCTGTTGAATAAAATGTTTGGCAGATTCCATCTTAGTCCAGGACACACTTGCACTATTATTACTTTCATATTGTTCGATCGTGCAAGTGAAAGGCAATAATGATGATATTCGATGAATTGGCCGTGGCAGAGAGAAACTGGTATGAACTCGACTTGTTCTGTTTGTGTAAATATGTTTAACCTAGTATCCATGATTTAGCCCATTATGATTAAACATGTTTGCAATGACAATTAGAGATTATAGTTTCTCATGCCATGCATAAGTAGTTGGGAGTGGATAATGATTTATATTGGATATCAACATTGCGTTAAAATGATTGTGATGTAGTATGATGATATGGTATCCTCTTCTGAATGTTTGAGTGGCTTGACTTGGCACATGTTCATGCATGTAGTTGAATCAAAACCAACATAGCCTCTATGATATTTATATTCATGGTGTTCATATCCTACTCATGCTAGTGTCCAATGTTACTTATGCATAATGCATGATCATGATCGTTGTTGCTCTCTAGCTGGCCTCTTCTCAATCTAATTGCTAGCCTTCGCCTGTACTTAGTGGGGATTCTGCTTGTACATCAAAAAACCTTGAACCCAAAGTTATTCCAGATGGGTCCACCATACCTACCTATATGCGGTATTACCCTGCCGTCCTAACACTACAAAAAAAAGACACTTCCGTGATGATACATGTTTGTCACAGCAGGTCACGTTTTCTGTCATGCATGTACATCCATGACGATTTTATGACAGAATCAAGATAGTCATACATGTGCTGTCATAGAAGTGGTCCATGACATTACCATAATTATCATCACGGAAGTTTCCACTTCCATGACGATAAATCACGCGTCATAGAAGTGATTTCACGAAGGGTGACCGACACATGGCATCTACTGTAACGGCTCGCCATTAAGCTATTGGGTCCGGTTTTGGATCCGATAACCCGTTAACAGCCGGGACCAATGGGGATTTTCCACGTGTAAAATTCGCATTCGCCGACGGAACCACGTGTCAGCTCCTCGTTGGGACAAATGTCATCCACTCATTGGACAGGAGGTGCCTATGATACGTTGACACATGGCACGACCCAATAGAGGCCCATTCTGGTGAAAAGGTTGGCCCAGCTAAAGGCCCACTATGTTTTTTCAGACACTAGTGGGTTGGCCCGTTAACAGCCTGCCATGTTTTGGGTCAAATTGAGGCCCATTCACAGCCTGCCGATTTTGGGCCAAATTACGGCCCATATCGGATCGGGCCCGTTAACAGGCCACTGTACCTTTGGGCCCATTCTAAGACAAGTTTGTATTTCAGCCTGTTAAATGCCTGTTTACCAGTTCGGCCCGATAATAGTTTTGGCCTGTTAGCGGCCAGTGGAGTATCTGGGATGTTGTCGACCTGGTTTTACTTTAGGCCATTTAACGACCCATGCAGAAACTGGGCTATTTCTTGTCCGAAGTAACTTTAGGCCTCTTAATGGCCCGTAGTCTTTGTGGATAAATTTCAGCCAAACTGGCCTATCGGCCTATTAATGGCTCGTGTAATAGTTGGGCCTAATTACAACCCGCGTTGAATCTGGCCTGCTTACAGCGCATCTGATAATGGCCCGAGACACTTTTGGGCCTAAAGCCCAGAATTTTATTAGGCCAAATAGGCTCGAGATATATTTAGTCATGTTAACTGCTCGTCCTATTTGGTCCCAACATGGGCCTTAGTAAGTGTAACACCCACGATGCGGCTATATCTCCCATGTGCTGGAGCATGAAGAGGCATAACCGCATTGTAGGCAATGTCGCAACAGGGGTAATCTTTACACATCCCATGTACTGAATAAGAAAGAGGTACATAGTTGGCTTACAATCGCCACTTCACACAATAACATAAATATAGCATTACAATCATCCAGATACAATCAAGGTCCGACTATGGAACCAAAATAAAGATAACCCCAAATGCATAATGTCCCCGATCGCCCCAACTGGGCTCCACTACTGATTGTCTGGAAAGGAAACATAGTAACGTCGTGAGTCCTCATCGAACTCCCACTTGAGCTGAGTCGCATGTTCTGGAATGGTATCATCGGCACCTGCATCTGGTTTTGGAAGTAATCTGTGAGTCACAGGGACTCAACAATCTCACACCCTCACGATCAAGACTATTTAAGCTTATGGGTAGGTAAAAGGTATGAGGTGGAGCTGCAGCAAGCACTAGCATATATGGTGGCTAAGATACGCAAATGAGAGCGAGAAGAGAAAGGCAAAGCACGGTCGAGAATCTATGATCAAGAAGTGATCCTAGAAATACCTACGTTCACGCATAACCCGATACCGTGTTCTCTTCCCGAACTCCGCCGAAAAGAGACCATCATGGCTACACACGCTGTTGATCCATTTTAATTAAGTTAAGTTTCAGGTTTTCTACAACCGGACATTAACAAATTCCCATCTGCCCATAACCGCGGGCACGGCTTTCGAAAGTTCAAAACCCTGCAGGGGTGTCCCAACTTAGCCCATCACAAGCTCTCATGGTCAACGAAGGATATTCCTTCTCCTAGGATGACTCGATCAGACTCAGAATCCCGGTTACAAGACATCTCGACAATGGTAAAACAAGACCAGCAAAGCCACCCGAATGTGTCGACAAATCCCGATAGGAGCTGCACATATCTCGTTCTCAGGTCACACCGGATAAGCAATCCGTACAACTAAAACCAACCCTCGAGTTTCCGTGAGGTGGCGCTGCAAGGGGCTCTAGTTTGGACCAACACTCAGAGGAGCACTGACCCGGGGGTTTAAAATAAAGATGACCCTTGAGTCCGCGGAACCCAAGGGAAAAAGGCTAGGTGGCAAATGGTAAAACAAAGGTTGGGCCTTGCTGGGGGAGTTTTATTCAAGGCAAACTGTGAAGGGGTTCCCATTATAACCCAACGGTGTAAGGAACACAAAATCAAGGAACATAACACCGGTATGACGGAAACTAGGGCGGCAAGAGTGGAACAAAACACCAGGCATAAGGTCAAGCCTTCCACCCTTTTCCAAGTATATAGATGCATTAAAGTAAACAAGATATAGTAATGATATCCCAACAATAAACATGTTCCAACAATGAACAAACTCCAATCTTCACCTGCAACTAGCAACGCAATAAGAGGGGCTGAGCAAAGCGGTAACATAGCCAAACAACGGTTTGCTAGGACAAGGTGGGTTAGAGGTTGACATGGCAATATGGGAGGCATGATAAGGCATGTGGTAGGTATCACGGCATAGGCATAGCAATAGAGCGAGCATCTAGCAAGCAAAGATAGAAGTGATTCGAGGGTGTGGTCATCTTGCCTGCAAAGTTCTCCGAGTTGACGTAAGCTTGATCCTCGTAAGCGTACTCAACTGGTTCCTTGTTCACGTATTCGTCTCCCGTCTCTACCCAAAGCAAGAACACAAGCAAAGGGAGACACAATCAACCACGGTGCAATGCGCAAACAACATGATGCAAAACATGGCATGATATGCGGGATGTGATATGCAATGCATATGTGTGCTACGGAAGGGAAAAATCGAAGGAGGCCTCAACTTGGCAAACCAAGAGTGTCGCTGGAAAGATGAGTTGATTTCGGTCGAACTCGATATAAAGATCACCGGAATTGGATGCACGGTTTGCAAATGGCAAGCAAAACAATAATGGCACAAATCTGTGATTAACAGCACGATGCCATCTAAATGCATCAAGAAAAATAAGCTACTGTACTCTAACATAGCAACAACGCACATTGCAGTGATCCACTCAAGATGCTTGACAAAAGATGAACACTGAGCTACGGCTAATTCACACAATAGCAGGTTCAAACAAGCATGGAAAAAGTGTAAAAGATATCAGGTTCACAGACTTGGTGAAAATAACATATCAGGATTTAACATCAGGAAGCAATGTGTAGAGCAAGATAACAACATGATACAGGAACATATCATGGCAAAGCAAGGCATGGCATGAAACTACTCAAAGCATATAACAAAAGTCCCTTATTGACCATAAGCCAAAAGGGATCAGAGAATACAATGGCACCCATGTAAACATAGCAAGTTTCATTAACAAATTCAGACTTAGCAGAAAACTGGAACATGGCGAAAACAGAATTACGTAGGCATATTAACAAGCTCGATGCACTCACCACAAGGCATTGCATGACAAGCTAAGCATACACCAAGCAAGTAGACATGATAAATAAGCTAACCATTGCAAGAACACTCTCATATAATGCATGGATCAACTACAACAACCTCTGCAAAATTGATTAACACGTAAACAATCTGCCATGAACATTTCATAGCAAAAGTAGAGCAAGATTGAGTCATGCTAGGGTGATCCATAATTGCAAACAAAGATATGGATGGATAGAGCATAACAATATATCAAAATCATCCTTACTGAACATGCTCAAAAGAGGCATGGATCACTCTGTAGCAACAAGAATACATGGCATAAAAATATTATCAGGGAAATGACTTAGAAGAATTCTAAGTCCCTGAAATCAGCAACATCACAAGAGATACTTTGGATGCTTGTGCTAGTCACCACAAATATCACAAAAATACATGGCATACACCCCTGTAAATATGGCATGGCATAGCCCAAAACACATGTAGGGCTCAAGTTCATAGGAGGCACACATTAAACATGGCAAAAATGACAAATGTCCATAATCTGTTAAGAAACAGACACTAACATTACATGGCACTCTTTAAACAGCATTTAGGGCATCAAGATGAACTCAAATGAACATGGTGCAATGGAATGAAATGAAGTGCACATCCTGACGAACAATTCGATATGCTACACGCCCAAAACGGAGCTACGGATGCAAAGTTATGATGCGATGAAGATACCTAAAAAATAATGCAAACTGGGGACTTAGTGAAGAAATTAGGTCAACCTCGTTTCAGATCTGGATCGCACGCGGATCGAGGTCGAATGGAACAGTAGCTCGCCGGGGCTTGTAGAGGAAGAAGAGGTACGGCGGCCGGAGATCTGGCCTCTGTGGCGGCGAGCTACGAGGAGGAGGGCGACGGGCGGCGGCCGACGAAGCCCGACGGAGGAGGCGGCGCGGCGCGGTCGTGGAGGCAGCGTACGGATGAGGAGGCGGCGGTCGCCGGTGATGCGGGTGGCGGCGAGGTAGAGGAAGATCGGGCGGGGCTTTCCTGCGGGCGGCGGCGGCAGAACAGGCCCCGCGGGCCGGATCTTGGCCGCGTGGTGAAAACGGCAGCGGCGACACGTGTCACGCGTCCATTGGCTGCGAGTGGCAGCGCACGGTGAAAACGGCGGCGGCGACACGTGTCACGCGTCCATTGGCTGCGGGAGGCGGCGCGAAGACGTCCGGCGGACGACGGACATGTTCGGTGGCGGCGGTAGCGATTTTTAGGGTTTGGACCGCGGGAATTTCGGAGGGGGCATACATTTATAGGTAGAGGGAGCTAGGAGACTCCAAATTGAGCACGGTTTTCGGCCACGCGATCGTGATCAAATGGCCGAGAGGATGGAGGGGTTTTAGCTGGGTTTTGGGCCACTTTGGAGAGGTGTTGGGCTGCAACACACACGAGGCCTTTACGGTTCCTCGGTTTATCATTGGAGTATCAAACGAAGTCCAAATGGCACGAAACTTGACAGCCAGTCTACCGGTGGTAAACCAAGGCCGCTTCGAAAGTCTCGGTCTAATCTGAGAATGTTTAACACCCACACACGAAAAGAGGCAAAAGGGGACGCCGGAGGACATAGGAGCGCCGGAATGCAAAACGGACAATGGGGAAAATGCTCGGATGCATGAGACGAACACGTATGCAAATGCGATGCACATGATGACATGATATGAGATGCATGACAAAGGCAAAAGCAAAAGTAAAACAAAGACGAAACCCAACCATGAGGGAAATATCATAACTTAGTGCTGAAAATGGCAAGAGTTGGAATGCAAATATGACAAGTTACATATGGGGCGTTACAGTAAGTTTCGGCCTGTATTGGCCCATGAATTTCTCGGCTCAACGCTAGCCCAATCTAGGTTCTAGCCTGTTAAAAGCCCATGGTATTCTCTAGCCCAGCTGGCCAGAACTTTACTCTGCCTATTAAAGGCGGGAAACTACTATAGGTTTAGACCTTCTAATGGCCCAAGATGATTGTAGGCCCACGTTTTGGCCCATATGAGTAACGGGCCAGCCTGAAGACCGATAACACTGAGATCCACTGAACCTTCCGTCCTAAATTGTAGCATACCGACCAAAGAATAAACCTAGACTATACAATAAAGAAATTATGGCATATTACATCCACTGGGAATCAAAGTTCGCTACCGGTGATAATAAAGCGCAACATGACCGTGTATTACATACATTGGGCATCAAAGGTCGCCACCAGTGCATATAAACGCGCCGACAAATGAATATACAAAACTGAGAGCACTTCAGAAGGCACTAGGCCTGGCAAGGTCGGGCCCCGCAAGCAGCCGAACAAGCTAATGAGACCTCAGTTGTGTCAATGATAGATGCTTCATCCCTAGCTGTATGGCACCATAGTGCGCACGACAATCCCCTGACATCTTCATTATATCTTTCACTTCAAGTCAGAGCTGAGCTGAAGCAAGCCTTTCCGCTTTAAGTTGAGACTGAAGAAGTCGAACTGATTGAGGCAGCGACTACACAGAGCTTGTCTCACACCTACACGTGAGTAGCTTCAACTCACTGTCTTCATCAAGACAGGACCTTGGGGTCATCTCGCTGTCCTCAAGATGGTTTGGCTCACTATCTTCAATAAAGTTCTGCCTGGCATTAGAGATACGACTCTGAAAGAGAAATAAGGAGACACGTAACAGGTTTCACAATCATATAAGCAAATAAATGGATCTGTTCTGCATAAGTAACATGTCTTTACAACTACAATTTAAAACTGGTAGTTGTTGCAAACATCCAATCATATGTAAACACCAAAGTGAACAACAGTGGAGGAAATGATGCCTATCCAAATCTATACTATAACAAAGTTTGAAGGCTTTAGAAGGATGAACTTACATTACATGTTGATGGAAGGATAATTCAATAAATTCCCCAAAGAAAATTCTTTATAAATGTTGCCATTATTCTACATTTTGCAAAGAGTAAATATAGATGAAATAATATTGGTAGAAACAGAGGATAATGAAGCTCAGGTGCAGACTAGTGATACATAGTCAAATAGAAATTTATTAAGTACAGCGTTACAAGGCAAAATGTACTGACAAGAGGAATGCAGACATCAACTTGTGTAGTGGCATTGACTTTATTCAACATTTTCGTAAGAGTAAATGTAGATATGATAATTTGGAGAAAGTGGAGGGCGGGGCAGACAAGATGCGGAGTAATGCTAGACAATCAACTATCTCGAGATGCAAGTGCAGTAATACCACCACCGTCCGTTATTACTTGTCGCTCAAATCGATGTATCTAGCACTATTAAGTTCTAAATACATCCAATTGATCAACAATTAATTTGATGCAGAGGGAGTACATGACAATATGTACTTACATGAGCAATCCAAAACTTCATAACCATTGTGTTAATTCTACACTTATCTAAGAGTAAATATAGATCTTATAACTTCAAGCAAAGGGAGGATAAATAAGTGAACATTTACAGCGATGCTACATAATCAAACAACAATGAGTGTAAGTATGCTGACAAAGGGCAAGAGGTACTGACAAGAGCAATGCAGAGCCCAGTATTGTCGTGAGATCCTATGATCCTTTGAGTAAGGAGATTCATCTGAAATTAGTTTTCATACAAGAGAGAAGGTAAGGCACATGCAGAAATTTAGGAGTTCAAATTTTGAATTGATATCATAGACAACACCTGACGCTGGGCTCTCAGCAGGTCTAATATGGGTTTGGCCACTGGAGTAGGGGTAAAGTGTGGTATAGTTGGGCCTGTGTTTTCTGTGGCTGCTGATCTATCTGATTTAACAGGTATCACTACCTTTTGCAAATACCTACTTTGTAATCCTTGAGGATCTGCACTCACTCTCTTCCTTTTGGACATCTAATACGAAGGAACAACATTTGACTTGAAAAACATAGTATGACGACACATGGAATAGGTACAGAAAATGGATAGGTATGGCATATACTCATATATGATGCTTAAACTAAGAAGATGGTGTAACAAAGTAGAAGTAATGCAAGAGGTCAAATGCGAAATATGTGCGACCAATACAACCTTGCCAAGTTAGAGCAAGCACCTTGATGGGTGAATAAGATAGGCCATCCTCCACCATGCCAAGTTTGTTAGCCATTGGATTGTTCCACAATATTCCTCTCATGCGCCGATTCTCATATTCATTTTGATAATGTTCAATACATGACATGCATGAAAACATAAAACAAGTGAGATTATCTTTGTAATGCAGAAGTGATTCTAATCCAATACTTCCTCCCTGTAAACCACTTTGTGCTATCTCTGCAATTCTTCTAAGAGGCGCGATGCATGCTGTAATTTGGTGTGTGCATTAATATAATGTGGCCTACTACTGAAAACATGAGAGTTCCAGAAGTGATGATACTTCGCAGATGACAACTTCAACATATAGTAAAGAAGAACAAGTTGACCTGACCTTACAGATTCAGAATATACTAAGGGAGAATAACTCGACCTGACCATTCAACCGCAATAGAAGAGGATCATCTTAAAGAAGAGCAGAAGAGCAAGCAGATTGAAGATATTACAAGTCTTTCTATACAATGTCGATTGGCCATCCATGATGAACCAGAGTGCACAGAGAAATACTATTCCTTCTGGTCACTCCATATGTGGCTCACATGCATTTCGAAACTAAAGTAGGAACATTTAGCTGACCAATTAAACATCTCTCAGTTTTACTAATATCAGCATAATATCATATTTGAATTTGTACAATTAAGCTTGTTTAACTCGATGGGTGGAGCAGTGCTATTACGACACAACCCACGTAGGCTGATCGTGGTCATCATAAAATGGAGGAAACCGTAAGCATGATGAGTATAGTCTTGACCATGGCAGTGGGATGGCAGATCTGAAGCTGCAAACCACGCAGAGGGTAGTTAGCAACCGATGTTTGCTTTGAAATAACAACTAAGATTTGGTATGGACAAGAAAGTACAGTCAACAAGTGACAAAGAAATGCAATTCTGTTGTCTCTCTATATGTCGCGACATGCATTTGGAAACTCAAGTTGGACCTTTAGCTAACCAATTAAATATTATTGTTAACTAATATCAGTATTATATCACAATCATATTTGAACAACTAAGCTTTGGAATTTTGAGTGTTGTGTTGTTTAGCTTGAAGGGTGGAGTAATGGTAGTACGACAGAAAGAACCTACGCAGATCATAGTAGAGTAGATAAAAGGGGAAAACTATAAGCATCAAGAGTAAAATCAGGAAAGTGGAACTAGCTGGACCAGTGGGTGGCGCACATGTTTTTCAAAACGAATATAGGAACATTAGGTGACCAATTAAACGTTCTCCGGTTTAGTAATGTGAGCATCATATCAGATTCATATTTCAACATGTAAGCTTTGGGATTATGAGTGGCATGTTGTTTCGCTTAATGGGTTGAGGTCTCGATGAGCAGTGCTAGCACGACACGAAGCAGTGAAGCACCTACGATGATGGTAGTGAATATAAAGGGGGAAACCATAAGATTTACGAGTATAGTGACCATGCCATTTCGGATCTGAAGGTGCAAACCAGACAAAGCTACTTCGCAACCAATGTTTGCTTTCAACTAGACTCTACGATTTGGTACGGACAAGAAAAGTATAGTAAACAATTTATGATCTATTTTTCGGGTGAGATCAATAACTTAAGCACATATGGAAGAGTACCACCTCTCTTGCGACGCCGTGTAGGCCCCTACTGATTCGTTGAGGGTGATGCGGGTGCGATGGCTATCGGCAGTGGGGAAGAAGACTTTAGACGGTAGGCGGTCTGGTCGGGGGATAAATCCTGTTGCCGTGGACGAGGCGGTCGTTGGAGCGGCAATGACAAGCTGGACGACGACACTGACGAAGCGAGACGACGCGATGAAAGGATCCTGGTCCGGCGCCATGGATGAGAGACGTCCATCTCTTGAAGTGGACGATGGGGTAGGGGTAGCGACTTCGGCAAAGTGGAGGATGGGGTGGCGGACAGAGGAGGCTGGCTGATGTGGGGAGGTTGTCATGGTGCCGTGGTGTATGAATGGGGAAATGGAGGGGGGGGTCTCAACCTCTGGGACGTGCTAGTCTGAAATGTGGGAAAGTTACGAACTTATCCCCCATTTAAAATTTCAGACATCGCTGTCGGGATGTGGGATTCCGGTAAACCCTTAAGGTTCGAACACTGGGGTGCTCACGAAGTCTTTCCCTCCAACCGATCTAGGATATAGCTCGCTAAGATCTTGCGGACGAACTCGACGAACTCACAACACAGAAGGACACAGGGTTTATACTGGTTCGGGCCACCGTTGTGGTGTAATACCCTAATCCAGTGTGGTGGTGGTGGATTGCCTCTTGCGCTGATGATGAACAATACAAGGGAAGAACAGCCTCCTGAGGATGAGGCATTCTTGAGCTCGGTGAGCTTATGTGTGTGGGTGGTCTCTCTTTCTCTCCTCTAGCTAAGATGATGTTTCTCCCCCCTCTAGCTAGATGATGTGTTCACCCTCTCCACTTTGGTGGCTAGTCCTATTTATAGAGGCCCTGGTCCTCTTCCCAAATATCGAGCGGGAAGGGAGCCAACAATGGCGGGCTAACTTTGAAGGGGGACAACTAGTACAAGCTATCCTGACAAAAGTAGTCTTCTCCTGCACAAAGTTCTCGTGGTGACGCTGTTCTGGGCTCCACGGTGACCTCCGTCTTGCATTCCATGGTCTTGGTCTTGTTGCACCGAAATGGCAACCTTTGCATGAGGCCTTGGTACTCCGCGGCTGCGCTTGCCCCCTTTGCACCAAAGAGGAAACAAGGACGCTGTGCGCGCTAGCGCCCGCCTGGTGTCGATCGTCACGGCTCACGTCACGAGAGCCTCATGAGGTTCGCCTCGCCTTGATATCTCCGCTCTTCGTGAGCCTGCCTGGCTAGGCCACTCCGGAGGAGGTCTTGCATCGTCCGCCTCGCGAGGCTTGGCCCCTTGCAACAGTCTTGGGTGCTTTGTTGGTGAAGATGGACCGTACGGCCTGCTAGCTCATTCACACCACGGGCCGCAGGCAGGCAAGTCTGGGGACCCCCATTCCCAAAACGCAGACAGTATCCCTCGAGCCCAAGGTGCGCTCGGGCTTGGCTTCGCGGCGAACCCAATGGTCAAGTTCGGAGCACCACGGGCCCCAAAAGCATGCGACCTAGGTTGATGCGTGGCGGTTGATTGGACGTGGGCATCTCCGCTTCCCCATGCTGCCTTTGAATCCGCCTGGGTATGCGGCCCCGCTTCTTGCACAGTTATTCTTCCCTCTCCGCGCCTGGCTCTTCCAATCTTCCAATCTCCCCACTTCCTCGTTGCCTTACTCCGCCTGCTCAATCCGACCAGCGCTCCACCCACTTCACCGTCATGGCGCCGAAGAAAGCCGACAAGAGGACGAAACCTATGCCCTCGCCAACTGCGCCCCATCCTTCGAGTCGGCGCTCGGCCGGCCTAGGGTGCTCAACGACGAGGCCATGGGCAAGGTAGGCCCATGCTCGCCTCCGGCTTCAACGAGTGGGGAGAGACGCCGGCCTGGCCTATGTAACACCCCAGCATGGCTCGGGCAGTCACCGAGGTTCCGATCTTCATTGACACCCTCTGGGCCGGCCTCCTTACTCCCTTCTCCGCCTTCTTCAACGCGGTGCTCGAGCACTATTAGATCCACATGCTCCATCTTGACCCTCAATTTGTGACCTTTCTTGCCGTCTTCGCCTTCGTGTGTGAGGCCATGGTGGGCATTTCCCCCCTCCGTGGCGCTCCTCCGCCACTTCTTCTCGCTACATCTCACCGGTGCCCGACAGAGCTCAGGGTGTGTGGGCTTTCGGGCCGTGGCAGCGACGGCAGACATGGGGATCGACTTCGAGCTTCCTTCATCCATGAGAGAATTCTGCACACGATGGGTGTTTGTTGTTGCCGATGTGCTCAACCCTATGCTCCAAGCTCCGGTGGGGCCTGCCATTCCGAACTCCGGCTGGGGCCATCAGAAGCTCAGGAGCCCCTGCCTTGCCCTTGTCTGGGATAGGCTGCGGTGGTTGAAGGACGTTGGTGTGACTGCGCCCACGGTGGTGAGGGAGTTCGTCAGGCGCCGAGTTGCTCTGCTTCAGTGCCATTCCTGCCCGATGTGGGCCTTGCTCAGCGGGCAGGACAACATGAGGTTTCAGGAAGAGGGGCTTCCTCTTGCTGCGCGGCAAACTATGCTAACGGTGCTATCCAGTGTCCCTCTGCCGGACGAGATGCCCAGGAAGAGCTGCATGTTGTACCGCAGCGAGAACAAGGTTACCTTTGCGGCGACCATGCCTTCCTTTGATGAGTGGGGGCTGCGCCCAGGTGTCGGTGCGGGGGAGCGAGCGGCGACGAGCGCCGGCTGCTCATGTGTTGAGGAGCACATGCCGAGCGGTGATCCGGGGGCGTCGTCCTCGGGAGGTTGTGACGCCCCTCCTGAGGCGCCGGTTTCTGACAAGATGCGACATGTGGCTCCCGAGGCCGAGGCTTCAGGAACCTCGGGAGGTCGCAGCGAGAGAGAGCCGGGCTATTTGCCGCAGCCGGGCTCCCCTGAAGCCATCCCTCTTGGATCTTCTTCGGCCCCGCCGTGCTCCGTCCGTCACGTCCAGTGCTTCGGTCGCCTTTGCGTGGACTTCGAGGATCTCTGCAAGAGGAAGGGATCTCGTAGCGGTGGCGGCATTTTCGGATCGTTGAAGCGATGGAAGTACATCACCATTGATGAGTAAGTACCTCTCCTTGGTGATCTTCTATGTGCCGCCTTCCTTTCCTGACGATTGGCCCCTCAGGTCCCCTTCTGCTAAGGCCACGAAATCTCTAGAGATGCAGCTCCCTCTCGTCCCATTGCACTCGCCAAGCTCCGGTGCAGACGCTGCCCGCGGCGTGGGGTCAACCTCGGGAGCTGGTCCATTATCAAGGCCCCCCGAGCTCGCGCCTTCGACGTCCTTTCTTCGCGGCCTTGCTCAGAGCACCGCAGGCGTGCCAATGGCTCCTCCCTTGGTCACAGTTGGTAGGTGGCTAGCCTCGATATTGGAGCTTCCTTCAAGTAGCGGGCCTTGCTCGTTCCGGGCCCCTCGCGGGGGTCAGCCACTAGTAGAAAACAGGGCTTTGGCCCAGGCCGGGTCAGCCCATTAGTCCCGGTTCAGTCCGGAACCAGGACCAATGGGGGCATTGGACCCGGTTCGTGAGCCCAGGGGGCCGGCCGGGCCACGTGGGCCATTGGTCCCGGTTCATCTGGACCTTTTGGTCCCGGTTGGTGGGATGAACCGGGACCAATGGGCCTCGCTCCTGGCCCACAACCATTGGTCCCGGTTCGTGCCTCAAATCGGGACTAAAGATTAGACCTTTAGTCCTGGTTTGAGGCACGAACCGGGACTAATGGGGTTGAGACCTTTAGTCCCGGTTCGTGCCACGAACCGGTACTAAAGGTCCCATTTTCAAACTCTACCCCCCCCCTGTGGATCGCCTTTTCAGTTCTAAAAAAAATAAAAGAAAATGATGGAAATGTCAAAAAAATAAAAGAAAAATAAGTTTCCCATGTGATATGTGGTCTAGTTATTGGGAAAATTTGCAAATGTGAATTTTGACTTTATTTGCAAAATCTCTCTGAAATTTGTAAAAATGGGCATAACTTTTGCATACTAACTCGGATGAAAAAGTTTTTTATATGAAAAATCATCTACTCGAAAAGTTACATCCGAATTTAACTGGGAGAACCCCGTTAAAAATTTTCAAAATCCTCAAAAACCTAATAGAAAAAAGTTACGGGGCTTTTAAGGTATAGAGTGAAAAAAATCGAAAAAAACTCAAACAGTGGGCAAACTGTGGTCAAACAATGGTCAAACTAATTATTCTAGAATATTAGTGTTACTAAATAATTATTTCTGTTATTTCAATTTTGGTCAAATCTGGTCAAACTGTGGTGAAACTATGGTCAAACTAATTATTCAAGAAATATTAGTGTTACTAAATAATTATTGTTTTTTAAAACAATAGTTTCAAAATAAAACTATGAAATGTGTCACTTCATGCTCAAGCAAAATTCCTGAAGGTTTATAGGATTGACATCTTAGTATTGTCAGGAAAACAACAAGTGCAGACTTGGAGCGAGGGAGAATAGAACCCGGAAGTTAAGCGTGCTCAGGCTGGGGGAGTGGGAGGATGGGTGACCGTTCGGGAAGTTAGATGATTTGGAATGATGAGGGGTGATTAGAGGATAAATTGAGAAGTGATGAGGGGTGGTGATTACAGACTAGAAGTTAAAATAATTCAGAAATTTGAAAATAAAAAAATCAAAAAAATTTCAAAAAAAATCATAAAATTTTCTTTAGTCCCGGTTGGTGTTACCAACTGGAACTAAAGGTGGAGCTCCACGTGGCCGCGCCCTTTAGTCCCGGTTCTGGATTGAACCGGGACTAAAGGGATAGGCATGAGTATCGACCCTTTAGTCCCGGTTCCAGAACCGGGACTAAAGGCCCTTATGAACCGGGACTGAAGGCCCTTTTTCTACTAGTGAGCTAGCGCCTCGGGCCGCGCCAGCCCCCCAGCCCCCAACCGGGAGATGGTGCGCCACTTGATGCTCCACCCGCAGCCCCCGAGGCGGAGGACGAGATGGGGTGAGCGTTCGAGCTCAAGCGCGGGCGCAGCATGGTCCGCCACGAGCTCTTCCAGGAGGCGTTGGGCGCGATGAACCACCTTGGTGAAGAGCTTGCTGGCGTCGACTCGCGTCTTGAGGCCGAAGGTCATCGGTTGGTGGAGGAGCGGTGCAAGCTACGAGTGGCCATCAACCTTGGCCATTATCATCGCGACCTCGAGAACGCGAAGGCTGAGGCGTCCCTCAAGATTTCCAATGAGGCCCACTCACGAGCTTTGGAGGAGGCTCACGAGGCCGATCGCTGCCGCGGGGCTGCGGAGGAGGGCGCGTGGGAGCTCCAAGCCTGGAGCGCGTCCCTTGAGCAGCAAGTCGAGGCACGTGGGGCCGCCCTTGCGTCGATGAGGGGGACGCCTGCAGAGGAAGAAGAGGTCCAGCGGTGCGAGGAGACTCTGGCCCTGGAGGCCGTGGAGCGCAGCCTTGAGCTCGAGCGGCTGGAGACGAGGGAGCGTCAAGTCGCTCAAGCTGAAGATGCTGTCGAGGCCCGCGAGGCCAGAGTCAAAGAAGAGATCAATCGCCAGGTAGCCGTGGTTCGTGCTGATCTGGAGGGCAGGTACGGCTCGAGGCTGGAGCTCGCCGGACAGGAGGGCGCGGGCAGGGCCGCCGCCCTCTGGCCCAGGTTGGACGAGGCCGAGAGGCGTGCTGAGGCCACAACCGCTGCCCTGGTTACGACGCAGGTGGACCTGGCATCCGCCCACGCCGAGCTGCTTTCCCTACGGAGGCGAATTGACGATGCCGAGGCAGTCACTCTGCAAAACAGAGAAGAAGTGCTCCAACACCGAACGCTGGAGCGCGAGCATGCCCCTATGCTTCAAGACCTTCGGAACAAGGCCAACACCGCCCTGGGCTACATCTGCGATGAGAACGCACCGACCCCTCACTCAAGTGACTACGCGAGCTACCTGACCTTCTTCACCGAGGTGGTGACGCGCCTGGAGGCTCAATCTGCCAGAGCTCGGCAGCTTGTGGAGGAGAGGGGTCATGGCCTGCTTCAACGCGCCTTCTCCCATGTCTTCAGCCACCTCCTAAACGCCGACCCCAACTTCGATTTTGATGCCGCCATTGCTCCTGTGCCCATTGCTATCCGGGGCGACTTGGCGCGTTGGGTAGAGGATCATGTGACGCATTGGTCAGGGCCTTCACCTCGGAGAACGATGGGGTGGTGGTCATCGCGGATGAAGGTGATGTGGTCAACGACGGCAATGGGGGCGTCGCCGACGGCGGCGATGATTCCGATGAAGGTGATGACGATGCGAGTGACACGTCCCTGGATGACACAGCAAGCGATATCTCTGGCTGACCCCATATTCTCCTGTTGTTTATTCTGCATGCAAAACTCGGGCGTGGCCCTTGGAAAACTTGTGAGAGCATTTTGAGAGGGGGAGCCCCTCGTGTAAGCAAATTGTAGTTTTTACTTTTCTATGCGATGTGGGTATGTGTCCTCATGAGCTCGTGAAGCTGGGGTGAGTTTCCAAACGTGGATTACCTTAGTTAGCACCTGCTTAGAGCTGGGTCGTGAGGTGACGAGTTCCTGAGAATCCTGCGGAGCTTACCGCCCTGTTTGAAGGGGGCCCCGCAAGGGGTGAGCACCAGGCGTAGTGCTAGCGCATGCTCAGCGCGGTCCGACTTTGCGAGGGAGAGGCGACGGACGTGAGTCCCAAACCAAACAAGATCCAGAAGGCAAAAAATGGCTCGAATGAGAAAAGGCACCCCCGCGCGCAACGATAAAAATTCAGCTTCAACTTAAGTCTAGAATCAGAAAGCAAAGCCACAGAAAGAGAGATCCAAAGCAAAAGGCCGCGTCCGGCACCTAGTCTAGTCTTCGTGTCTTCAAGTTTCCTCACCAGCGCAGAGCTAAGTGCTGTCCACTAGGCGTGGGAGGGAGCCCCAGGGCCTGAGGCCGGCGCTCCTGAGACTCCGGGGCATGTACAGCCCCAACTCATTATTACGTGAGAGTGTCATGGGCGGCAAGCTTCATAGGCATCGGGCCTTCTCCACAGGTACCGGCCTTGCTTCATATCGCCAGACAAGGGCCCCGCCTTGTGCCACTCTCGACCTCCTTTGAGCTGGCCGGAGACCAGGAGGACACAAAGGAGGGAAAGAGGACGCCAGCGGTTCCCTCGACGACCACAGGTCCTTTGCCGGAGGAAGGGTCGTTGGAGCCACCCAGGCAGAGGGCCTACCTCCGAGTGTCCCCTAGTTTCGCGTGCCTTGGGGAGGGGCCTTGCTCTTGGCTCCCTCTCAATGGCCCCCAGCGCGTCTCCCTTGTTGAGACAGGTGCCGCCGTGTCGGGGTCGTCGATCGGTGCTGCAACCTGATTCATCTGTAGCACATGGTTAGCATAAGCCTGTTCCTGAGAGGTTAGCAGTACCCTGTAGTTGCCATCACCGGCGCGATCGCTATGGTTTTCCGCTGGCTCTTCGAAGGCTTCGACTCCTAGCGCCCCTTCTCCCCAATCTTCTCCAAAAAATGAGCCGATGTCGTCCTCTGGTGCGTACCCTTGGTCCATCATACCGGGCACGTGGGCTTCCGGGGCCGTCACCCCGAACACCTCACCGTGGTGCCCCACACTCCATGTTGCTCCCCACATGATGGCGTCCTGGGGATGATAATACGGCATCCGACCGGGTCCATGGTGGGTGACACTTGCGCTCGTGCTTCTCGAGGGCAGGATGGGGGGGGGGGTTGGAGCCCCCTACGCCGCTAGCCGTACTGATGTCGGCGAAGCCCCCGGGCGTAGTCGATGGTGCGCAGATGTGGTGAGGCTCGCCGCGCGAACTTGCATTGGCATGGGGGGAGTCGATAGCTGAAGGGTGGAGCTCCTGACGCTGCTGCGTCCAGCAGCTAAGCAACACACTCAAGCAGCGTGTCCCGGCCGCTCTCCATCAGCCTGCATCGCAGCAGCTCCCTTGCCACTGTGAGTGCCGCCCACATGTTCGCTTGCTCCCGCCGTGTGTGCGGCGCTGTTGCAGCGGCGTGACTCGCTGCTCTCGGCACGGCTCGTGCTTGCCATGGGGTGAGGGTGGACGATGCCTGGCCGCGTTGTCCACGCCCGGCAGAGCTTGGTGACGCCCGCGCCACCTGGGGTGCGGGGTCGAGATCTTCATGGGCAGGAGACGCCGTCCGGGCCGGCCAGGCTGCCCAGCGGTCGGATCCGGCTCTTGGGTCGCCAGAGATCGTTGTCGGTGAACGTTGGAGAGCTGATTGGCAGAGAAGGGGCTCCGGCGCACCCCTACCTGGCGCGCCAAATGTCGGGACGTGGGGTTCCGGCAAACCCTTAAGGTTCAGACACTAGGGTGCGCGCGAAGTCTTTCCCTCCAACCGATCTACGCTCTAGCTCGCTAAGATCTTGCGGACGAACTCGACGAACTCACAACACAGAAGGACACATGGTTTATACTGGTTCGGGCCACCCTTGTGGTGTAATACCCTACTCCAGTGTGGTGGTGGTGGATTGCCTCTTGGGCTGATGATGAACAATGCAAGGGAAGAACGGCCTCCTGAGGTTGAGGCGTTCTTGAGCTCGGTGAGCTTGTGTGTGTGTGTGGGGGGGGGGGTCTCTCTTTCTCTCCTCTAGCTAAGATGATGTGTCTCCCCCCTCTGGCTAGATGATGTGTTCTCCCTCTCCACTGTGGTGGCTAGTCCTATTTATAGAGGCCCCGGTCCTCTTCCCAAATATCGAGCGGGAAGGGAGCCAACAATGGCGGGCTAATTTTGAAGGGGGACGGCTAGTACAAGCTATCCTGACAAAAGTAGTCTTCGCCTGCACAAAGTTCTGGTGGTGACGCTGTTATGGGCTCCACGCTGACCGCCGTCTTGCAGTCCATGGTCTTGGTCTTGTTGCATCGAAATGGCAAGCTTTGCCTGAGGCCTCGGTACTCTGCGGCTGCGCTTTCCCTGTTTGCACCAAAGAGGAAATAAGGACGTTATGTGCGCTGGCGCCCGCCTGGTGTTGATCGTCATGACTCACATCACGAGAGCCTCGTGAGGTTCGCCTTGCCTTGATATCTCCGCTCCTCGTGAGCCTGCCTGGCTAGGCCACTCCGGAGGAGGTCTTGCGTCGTCCACCTCGCGAGGTTTGGCCCCTCGCGAGGGTCTTGGGTGCTTTGTTGGTGAAGATGGGCCGTACGGCCTGCTAGCTCAGCCATGCCGCGGGCCGCAGGCAGGCAAGTCTAGGGACCCCCGTTCCCAGAACGCCAACAATCACGTCGGTGGGGGATAGGACGGTAATCTCGCATCTCCCAAATATTTGCCGGTAACGATTTTGGGCGAGGAGAGGGTGTTTTGCCGCCCACGGTTGGTGCCCACAGTGTATGAACGGGGCTGATAGGTAGGGTGGTTGTGTCACATCTGAGGGAAGTTACACATCTGCCCCTATTTAAAATATTAGCCTACATCGATTTCAGACGAGGAGAGTTTGTTTTGCCGCCCACCGTGGATGAATGGGGAAATGGAGGGAGAGACACATGTCTTTTGGACGAGCTTGAATCAAATGTGTTTTGCCGCCCATGTTTAGCGCCCACCATTTCTGAATGGGCTCAGAGGCCGTCGTGTCATGTTTGATTGAAGTTACTAGTCAACCCCTATCCACAGCAGTGTAAATCCCGTCGATAAGGATGTCAAGTGTCAGGGGTAGACAATAATTTCCATTTCACAAAGACTTGCTTTGGGCAGCTCACAAACGATAGTGGGTGTTTAGCCGCTTCGTTCAAAACTTGGGAGAATTAGCATTCACATTTGCCCTCGGCCCTGGCAACTAAATCCAAATCCATTTTTTATTCAATTATGAATATCCACAGATAATTCTACGCTTTGTTATTTATTTCTTCAAAACCACAACAAATATTTATTCCACCTATATATATGACTAGTAAAAATGCCCGTGCGTTACAACGGGAGAATTTTTGTACATAGCCTAACCCAATAAGCATAACTCAAGAACTCCCTCTCCCCCATTAGTGCCTTATTTCAACACAATACCTCATAGATGTCGTTGCTTATGTCTCTTCCCGCCCTCGCCGAAGGTGGCCGCACTATGAACGCCCGTGCGTCACTATGGACCAAACAGCAGCTGCTACCCCTAGCAAGGTAGAAAAAAATAATACATGATCATTTTCATATATGTCTATGTATATATATTGTACATTAAGAAATTAAACAACAAAAAATTAGGAGGGAAAGAAATATAAGCAATCATTTCCTACATGATACATACATATGTTTTTCAACATCAGAGATATTGCCGAATCAATAATGAATGGTAGGTAGAGAGAGAATTCTGCCACACAAAAGTTGCATCCATCACTCACTTGTCCATCCATCATCCATGGCAGATCCTCCACATACTTGGCTTTACAGTTTAGACGCTTCGTCACTTTTGTCTCACACGACATGTGCATGCACGGATCAATCATTGTTAATGTTCCACGACTGGAAATTTTTTAGAGTAAATACACATGGATGCATGCATGGATCGATGAGAGAAGATCATCAATTGTCATATTATCCTTGTAGCATAGATAATCCTTCTTCCCCTGTCTATTAAGCCTGTAATCTGAATATTTTATACATTTGACAGCTTAGCATGTATCATCTTCTTTGATTTCTTCTAGTAATATTAATAAAATGCATAATTGTTTCCTAATCGGAATTAAGACATGTTCCTGCGAAAATCCTGCCCCAAATATTTAATCTTAGCCGTCAATCTCTATAATCAACTAAAATTAACAGATATCAACTGATGACGTATGGAGAACCATGAAAGCTTCCACCCTTTAATATTAGGTATATATTATGATTTAGAAATGCCATGATCTTCGAATTCAGTAGGTTGGATACACTTTGAGTCAAACCGTTATTTCATCCAATACAATATGCTCACACGAAAAAGAGTTCACCTTATGTCAATCATACAAGTACTGAGGATTACCACGCCTAAAAATATCGGATCATTACAACTCATGGACAACATAGGGGGTCTTACAACATAATCCATTCAGAGACATGACACAATATGCAAGTACAATAATCTAATGACAATTTCAACTGGTATGTAAAGAAGAACTGGAATTACCCTGGGCTTCAGATAGCAGAAGCAGCAGGACCTCCTCCTTCTTCAAATGTAACATTCTTACTTCCTCCAATTCTTGGGTTGTTTGCATAATGCGTGCAGCTAATTGCATGATTTCCAGCTTCAAGATCGAGATTACCTCATTCATGGCAGCCACACCATCTCTTTCTACCTCTAGTAGAGCCTCAAGAACTATAATATATGTGCTCAGACTGCTCTCCAGCGGTGTTTCCTCTGAACTGCTACCATTTGGTAACATGGATGGCCCACTGCTTCCACAAATAGATTCTAGGGTTGTACATTGTGTCCTAGTGTGAACGGCATCCTGAAAGGTTTCCTCTAGACATAAGTAAGAGATGGTTATCGCATGATCCAGGCAGTAAGCTTACATGGTAAACGACATACGAATTATTGCCGAGCATGCCAAGCTATACTTAAATGGTTCGAAGCAGCATCAGCCGAAAAGAAATTAAAATGGTGAGATGAAACTAGGGATGTAAGTGGCAAATAAACAACATCCGCTAGTCCCATCTAGTTTGTTTTTGCTCATTCCCTAGTTCATTTTCCTCAAAAAACAAAAACTCTTTTGAACTATCATACCACTGGTGGACTTTAATCGGGATTAAACGGAACCCAGTTGACATCCCTAGTTGAAAGGGAGCGTACCACCACTATATTTAAGTTGCCAAGGCATCTAAGTAGTTGAAATAATCTGAGAAAGCACTTAATAGTGTGGCCTCATATAAACTACGAAGAAAGTCTTGTGATGTAGTTCAGAGGAAAACTTAGGGACTCAATGAACTAGGCATGCACTTCTTCACGATAGTACAACAGGCACTGCTAACATATTGGCCAACTCAGGTATAGCGTAACAAGTAACAAACAAGCATTCAAATCAAGCAATACAACAAAGCAGACAACTGAACTATTTGTAATTCTGGAGGATTACAGGTTGAGGGCATAAGTCAAGAAAGCGGCCCACACGCATTACATTTCACATGTACTAAAACACACTAGTTTACCATATGTTGCTGTGCAGCCTCGCTGCTGTTGCAACGTTCTTTGAAGATATCGTCAGCATCCCGTGGTTGCAAATCTAGTTGTTGTAGTTTATTTTGCACCCTCTATTTAGGTAAAATTAATTTTAATTGCATGCACTGGTTCGATTGATCATCAATGGTTCATCTAAACTAAGTAAAGATGGGTGTGTGCATACACGACAATATATCTGCTTCCCTCTATTTTTATGCTTGTTCGAGGTGCCAGCCCCAAAAAAACAATTTTTTTGCTTGATGGGGTTGGCAGCTCCATAATTAATAGAAGCATCAAATTAGTCATGCAACTTGGGAAGATCATGAACACACAAAAAAGTAATGAACAGAGGCTCGGAGAAGTGATGTAATAGCTAGCATCAGAAAATGTAGGGTCAAACGAACAAAAAGCAGCGGAACCACATGCTAGTTTGCTGATGTGTAATTAAGCATAGAGAACATGAAGCAGTCTGATGGAACCAACATGTGACATCAGAACAACACCAATATCATAAATATAGCATGCAAGAACTACAATAGTAGGAAGTGATATCTAGGAAGTACAGTAATACTTAGGACAAAACTAAAGCATATTCACTATATGTGCACTGGTATGTAATTTAGCACATGTAACATGTTTACTGCCAGAAGTATGGCCCTACAGGGGCAAGCAGAATAACGCGTCTCATGAAAAATTGAATGATTTCCTGAAGAAATTCAAAGGTGTGGTGCTTATGCTAAGAAAGTGAACATAGGCGCCGTCCGTTGGATAATAGTACCTGATTCTCGGCGATGTATGGGCATCATTGTCATACTTGATAGCTAAGGATCGTTGATGGTGCTCGTGTTGCAGTTGAGTTTGGGCCGGCTGTCGCCGTCGCTCAAACGGCTCCGGTGCTTCGGTTGTGGCGCCTGTCGACATGAAAGAAAGCTCATCTGTGGTAAGTGAACAGTTGCACGATCAAGAAGAGAAAAACCTAAGGAGTACAAATCGAAATAACCTGATGAGGCTGCAACGTCAGTAAAGCAGGGCCAGCGGAGTTGAATATGGCGTCCATGGAGCGGGTCCGGTGCAGTGGACGAAGGCTTCGGCGGGCGAGGTGTACAGTGCTTTCGGTGAGGCGGATCTGTTGCGGCGGACGAGGGCTTGTATTAAGGGCCAGCGATGGGGCAGACGAGGGAGTTAGTGAAGGGCCTACACTGTGGTGGACGAGGGCGCCGGTTAAGCAGATCCGGTGTGGTGGACCATGATGGTGGTCAAGGAGATCTGGAGCGATGGACAAGCCAGTCACTGAAGCGGCTCCGGTGAAGTGGTGAGTTGGTAGTTGGGGGTTCCAAGGTGCGGAAGCTAGATCCGGCGGGGTGTGAGGTCCATCGTTGCGGCGGAGGACTAGATTCGGCAGCTTGCCGTGGTTGGGGGGGTCGTGGAGGGGAAGGGGAAGGGCTCTGGGGAAGAATGTTGGGGGCAAAGAGGGGAAAAGAATGGAGTTACCAAAGCAGCCCTTTTCTATTCACGTGGCAAGGGTAAAACTGGAATATCGCAGGGCCAAACTTTAGGGCGCGAGATATTTTGATGTGAGCGGGAAGTTTCAAAGCTTTTGGCGCCTGAAATTATAAGTGTTCTGCTCTTGTATGGCCGACTATGATATCATGGCCGAGAATTTATTTGTTTTGCACGCAAAAAAGTGCATGTTTTGAAAATCAATATATCTAACTCGAAACTTAGATTGTCCATTCAATTCAAATATGGATCATTGAGCTAGTACAAGCAAATTCCATCATGCGGTCCAATTCAAATGAAATTCCAAATGTGTTTATCCTAAATATGATGACAAAAGCAAAAATGTGTATGTGTATGAATAAAGTGGATGCTTATAAAGTTTGAACATGCACGTATGTGTATATCTCTAGGTTTAATATATGAATTTGAAATCATGAAATCCCGGCTTAAAAATGTACCTCCGTTTAAATGAATTACAAAAGCTAATGATGGAGTTGAATTCCAAAATTCCAATAATAGGTCTGTAATTCTGGTACATCAGGGTATATCATACATGTTCAAAAGTATCGTTATCTCAGAGTCCAAACTGTGAAACAAATTGATCAACCATGAGTGCACACACTATTGACCATATATATCTCAATTATGCTACAGTCCCTCAAATATAGACACCTCACTCTTTATCTGAAGGCAACCCCCCCACACAAGTCGTTCTCTCCCCCAGACACGAACACACGAGCACATTAACACCCACTCTCTTCTAAAGTCCGAACCCCAATATAGATCTCTATCACTTTGTCTCTCGAGTATGCACACATCTCTCCCCCCACTCTCTAGGTCTCCCGGCATCTCTCTTTGCCAAGCACACGCACTATGTAGAGTGTATATTTCCCATACACACAAAACGTCGCCCCAAATGCCTATCTCCCTAGTTATGTGGTTCTCGCACACTCACCTCACACACCACCCACTGCAAACAAGCACACTTTGTCTCCTTGTGCACCACTCTCCTCTTTCCATCTCTCCCACATGTGGACCTGCCCCAGCTCCTTCCCTGTATACATATATGCCGTGACTCTTTCCTTAGATCCCTAATGTATCATCGTTCTCAATCTCGCACGTTGTTCTCTACACCGTCTATTTTAGATCTCTCGTGAAGTCCCTATCACACACACGATGACTCGCTTCCCTTGCGTCTCCGTACATAGGCCAATTTCGAACAACATCAACATTGTCTCCCTATCTATACACCATTTATGGACACAAATGACCCCTCTCCCCCTCTCTTCCTCTCTCTCTCTCCGTCGATCTCTCTCTCTCTCACTCGCTCTCACACCCCTCTCCCACACACACTCGACGTCTCTTCCAAATAGTCTGCTCCCCGGCCGCACCCATGCAATCCCGCCACTACACATGCAGTTGTCTCTCTGTGACACACATGTCACACCATTCCCCCTTCCCTTATACTAGGTTTAAATCATTAGTGGTCTCTCTACTCCACATACACACACTCCCTCTCACACACAAATGTGCACACAAACACACAGACACGCACAAACACCCATTTATCTGGATCCTCATCTCTCCCCATTCTACATGTGTATCTCACACACTCACTCTCTGATTATGTCAATGTGTCTCCACGTTACACAACACAAAGCCCCATGTACATGTCTCTCTCTATCCTGCACACACATAGACACAAAGAATCTCTTATCATTGCCTCAGTCTCTAGACATATCTCTCTCTCTCTCTCTCTCTCTCTCTCTCTCTCTCGCAAACACGCCCAACAAGGCTTTCCCCGTGAATAACTTACCGTCTATTCATCAATAGTCATGCCAGTACGGCGAACATGAGACGTGCAAAAGAATAAATCTACATGTGTGTAGACCACCTAGTATGACTACTAGGACTAGAGCAAGCCGAAAACGCGCCGCCGTCACCCCCTCCTTATCGGCGACGGGAAAACCTTTGTTTTATATAGTGGAGAAGTCATTTTGCTAAGGCCCCACATGTTGAGGCATTGAATAGAATGTAGATCCTAGTTTACGGAAACAAGTATCGATAATATGTTTGTATCTCCATACTTATATTTCTTCTCTTATAAATAACCGAGTTGGTGATGATGGTACGCGTGCCATCTTACAATATAGACCGTCCGATCTATATCTAACGGATGGAAATTAAACTAAAAGATACCCACACCTCTTTCCACACTTGCAGACAAGGCCTTCCCTCGTTCATCCTTATCTCCAACAACCTCATTGTTGAGCAATTAAAAAAGGAAGCCTTTGGAACAAACTGGCCTGGTGGCCGCTGCCGGCGTCGTCCATCCCCATGCCTCCGCTCAGTCCGACCACCAATTACCACCATGCCGCACTCCTCTTCACCTTATCTCCTATTTCTCGAGATATCATTAGTTTTTACACATGGGATTACTCCCGCATGGGTCAATCACAACAAGTGTTTTATAAAAAAATGCATCTTGATGTTCCGTGCAATGCACGGACATCTTGCTGGTACTCCTACACAAGACTAAGTTGGTGATGATGGTGTGTCTGCCATCCGTTATTTCTGACCATTAGATCTACATCTAACGACTGTGAGGTAAGTTGTTGCCTTCTCTCACCAACATCCCACTTCTCTACCGATGTGCAGAAAAACCCATAATTAGTATCTTAAAACCAACGACATCCCTCCCTCACCTCACCAAAACAACCCAAGGAATATATTCTGATTGAAACATAATATATCTCTAGTGATATATGTATATCAAAATTAGAGTGTTTTTTATCAAGTTTGTGAATAAGTATTATTCTAATTATGATCCGTTGCAACACACGTGAACATCTAGTATTTTCAACCATGCAACAAAATGCTAGTATTTCCATAGTTTCAAGTTTTCCATCAAGATATTAGTCACTCATGGTTGATAGTTACTTTCAATCACGTACACATATGCACTATGTAACTAGGCTTGCTTATTGGCTTCCAAAGCTTAACTTTCACTCCTACTTACAATATGTAGAGTATTTAACAAAAAACTACCACTTTCAACCAGCCGTAGGAAGAAACTATTGTACAAAAAATAGCAAAAACATACCAAAAATTTCTTAATCTGCGCTAAAAACTACTACCTAGTGCCGATTAGGCTCGTTTAAACCCGTTTATGATCGGGTTGGGCCACACGTCCGTGCTGATGAGGCAGCTTAAACAAACACATTTTGTTTAACCGTTGACATGAGGGACCCACATCTGACCTTCTATCCTGTTATTCCCCCTCAAATCATTATTTTTCTTGAACATTACTTCAAACAGTACCGATGCATGTTCGTCGGTGGTGCCGGTGATGAGCGAGTTGGCCGCCGCTCCACCGGACGGGCCGGACGCCGCGCTGGCCTCCGCATGGGTTGGCAGGTTGGCCCGAGTGTGACTCACGAGCGAGTAAGCTGCCGCACTGGCCTTCGTGCGAGCCAGATGGATGGCCTTAGCACGGCGCGCGTGAGCGAGCCGTCGCGCCGCCGTGCCAATCTAGCTAGAAAACCTTGCAGACAAGGAGCTGGCCGAAGCTATCTTGGCTAGCTAGCGGCCGCGAGCGCCGAAACGAGCTGGCATCTGGGCTGCCGCAAGATGGGCTCGCACCGCCGACGGTTTTGAGCTCGCCTTATGCCAACGGCGGTCGCTGTGTCCCATGGCCGAAGATGACTAGGTGGATGGGCTGGAGGTAGGAGGTCACTCAGGGATTTTTGTGTAGAATGACATGTAGGTCCTACAAGTCATAATGCCAAACTTGCCGGTCGAATAGAAGGTGTTGACTTAAGGGGCGACATGGGTTGAAACATGCCTATAACGACACTTTTAGAGTAGTCCTTTCTTGGTAGGGCTGGTTGGTAAGGGCATGTACAATGATTGATAAGGTAGTCTTATATTAAGTCTGCCACGTATGCAAGTGGTAGTAGTTTCTTGGCATTATTAGTGTTTTCTTGTAAGGAACAATGTACTACTAGCGACAAAAGGCGATTCTAGGTTGCATTGTACTCCAACGAGTACTACTAGTGGTCGCGGGAGTGTATACCTCGATTAGTGGGTTCGATCCCAGCCGAACGCACGGTGGCCTTTTTTCAATAGTAACTTGCTATGTCTTGAGCTTGCGTTTGTTTTCCCTGAAGAGGAAGGGATGATGCAGCAGAGTAGCGTAAGTATTTCCCTCAGTTTTTGAGAACCAAGGTATCAATCCAGTAGGAGCCCACGCTCAAGTCCCTCGTACCTGCACAAAGCGATAGCTACTCGCAACCAACACGATTAGGGGTTGTCAATCCCTTCACGGTCACTTACGAGAGAGAGATCTGATAGATATAATATTTTTGGTATTTTTGGTATCAAGATGCAAAGTAAAAAGTAAAGGCAAAGTAAAAAGCAAAACCAGATTAAAGTGATGGAGATTGATATGATGAGAATAGACCAGGGGGCCATAGGTTTCACTAGTGGCTTCTCTCAAGAGCATAAGTATTCTACGGTGGGTGAACAAATTACTGTTGAGCAATTGACAGAATTAAGCATAGTTATGAGAATATCTAGGCACGATCATGTATATAGGCATCACGTCCGTGACAAGTAGATCGAAACGATTCTGCATCTACTACTATTACTCCACTCATCGACCGCTATCCAGCATGCATCTAGAGTATTAAGTTAAAAACAGAGTAACGCCTTAAGCAAGATGACATGATGTAGAGAGATAAATTCATGCAATATGAAATAAACCCCATCTTGTTATCCTCGATGGCAACGATACAATACGTGCCTTGCTGCCCCTTCTGTCACTGGGTAAGGACACCGCAAGATCGAACCCAAAGCTAAGCACTTCTCCCATGGCAAGAACTACCAATCTAGTTGGCCAAACCAAACGGATAATTTGAAGAGACTTGCCAAGATAACCAATCATGCATAAAAGAATTCATAGAAGATTCAAATATTATTCATAGATAGACTTGATCATAAACCCACAATTCATTGGTCTCAACAAACACACCGCAAAAAGAAGATTACATCAATTAGATCTCCGCAAGAGAGGGGGAGAACTTTGTATTGAGATTCAAAGAGAGAGAAGAAGCCATCTAGCTACTAAATATGGACCTGAAGGTTTGAGGTAAACTACTCACACTTCATCGGAGAGGCAATGATGATATAGAAGCCCTCTGTGATGACGGCCCTCTTTCGGCGGAGCTCCGGAACAAGCCCTAAGATGGGATCTCGTGGATATAGAAAATTGCAGCGGTGGAATTAGGTTTTTGGCTCCTCCTCTGATCGTTTGGGGTGTGTATATATAGGAGGAGGAAGTACGCCGGAGGAGCAACGAGGGGCCCACGAGGCAGGGGCGCACCCTAGGGGGGGGAGCCCCCACCCTCATGACCGCCTCTTTTGTTCCTTGGAGCAGGGTCCAAGTCTCCTGGATCACGTTCGGTGAGAAAATCATGTTACCGAAGATTTTATTCTGTTTGGACTCCGTTTGATATTCCATTTGTCCGAAACACTGAAATAGGCAAAAAAACAGCAATTCTGGGCTGGGCCTCCGGTTAATAGGTTAGTCCCAAAAATAATATAAAAGTGGAAAATAAAACCCAATATAGTCCAAAACAGTAGATAATATAGCATGGAGCAATCAAAAATTATAGATACATTGGAGACGTATCAGGCATCCCCAAGCTTAATTCCTGCTCGTCCTCGAGTAGGTAAATGATAAAAAGAGAATTTTTGATGCAGAGTGCTACTTGGCATAATTTCAATGTAAATCTTCTTAATTGTGGTATGAATATTCAGATTAGAAAGATTTAAGGCAAATGTTTATATTGCCTAAAAATAATAATACTTCAAGCATACTAACAAAGCAATTATGTCTTCTCAAAATAACATGGCCAAAGAAAGTTATCCCTACAAAATCATATAGTTTGGCTATGCTCCATCTTCACCACACAAAGTATTTAAATCATGCACAACCCCGATGACAAGCCAAGCAATTGTTTCATACTCTAACTTTTTCAAAACTTTTTCATTCTTCACGCAATACATGAGCGTGAGCCATGGATATATCACTTTAGGTGGAATAGAATGGTGGTTGTGGAGAAGACAAAAAGGAGAAGATGGTCTCACATCAACTAGGCGTATCAACGGGCTATGGAGATGCCCATCAATAGATATCAATGTGAGTGAGTAGGGATTGCCATGCAACGGATGCACTAGAGCTATAAATGTATGAAAGCTCAACAAGAAACTAAGTGGATGTGCATCCAACTTGCTTGCTCACGAAGACCTAGGGCAATTTTGAGGAAGCCCATCATTGGAATATACAAGCCAAGTTCTATAATGTAAAATTCCCACTAGTATATGAAAGTGACAACATATGAGACTCTCTATATGAAGAACATGGTGCTACTTTGAAGCACAATATATGAAACTTGCTATATCATGGTGCTACTTTGAATCACAAGTGTGGAAAAAGGATAGTAGAATTGCCCCCTTTTATTTATTTTCTTTTTTGGGCCTTTTTTTTCTTTGGCCTTTCTCTTTTTTTTATTGGGACAATGCTCTATTGAATGATGATCATCACACTTCTATTTATTTACAACTCAATGATTACAACTTGATTCTAAAACAAAGTATGACTCTATATGGATGCCTCCAGCGGTGTACGGGGATATGAAATGAATCAAGAGTGACAACTATGAAGAAATTATGAACGGTGGCTTTGCCACAAATACTATGTCAACTACATGATCAAGCTAAGCAATATGACAATGATGAATGTGTCATGATGAACTAGATGGTGGAAAGTTGCATGGCAATATATCTCGGAATGGCTATGGAAATGCCATAATAGGTAGGTATGGTGGCTGTTTTGAGGAAGGTATATGGTAGGTGTATGATACCGGTGAAAGGTGCGTGGTATTAGAGAGGCTAGCCAAGGTAGAAGGGTGAGAGTGCGTATAATCCATGGACTCAACATTAGTCATAAAGAACTCATATACTTATTGCAAAAATCTAGAAGTTATCAAAGCAAAGTATTACGCGCATGCTCCTAGGGGGATAGATTGGTAGGAAAATACCATCGCTCGTCCCCGACCGCCACTCATAAGGAAGACAATCAATAAACAAATCATGCTCCAACTTCGTTACATAACGGTTCACCATACGTGCATGCTACGGGAATCACAAACTCTAACACAAGTATTCTTTAAATTCACAACTACTCAACTAGTACGACTTTAATATTATCACCTCCATATCTCAAAACAATTATCATGCTTCAATCTTTTCTTAGTATTCAACACACTCAAAAGAAAGTTTCACAAATCTTGAATACCAAGCATATTATTATTAAGCAAATTACCATGCTATTAAGAGACTCTCAAAATAATTTAAGTGAAGCATGAGAGATCAATAGTTTCTTTAAAAAGAATCCACCACCGTGCTCTAAAAGATCTAAGTGAAGCACATAGAGCAAAATTATAATGCTCAAAAGATATAAGTGAAGCACATAGAGCAAAACTACTTAGCTCAAAAGATATAAGTGAAGCACATAGAGTATTCTATCAAATTTTAATTCATGTATGGCTCTCTGAAAAGGTGTGTACAGAAAGGATGATCGTGTCATACAATACACAAAGACACAAATAATACAAGACGCTCCAAGCAAAACACATATCATGTTGGTGAATAAAAATATAGCTCCAAGTAAATTACCAATGGAGGTGGACGAAAGAGGGGATGCCTTCCGGGACATCCCCAGGCTTTGACTTTTTAGTGTCCTTCGATTATCTTGGGGGTTCCATGGGAATCCCCAAGCTTAGGCTCTTGCCACTCCTTGTTCCATGATCCATCAAAAGAATTCACCCAAAACTTGAAAACTTCACAACACAAAACTCAAAATAGAAAACTCGTGAGCTCCGTTAGCGAAAGAGAACAAAAGACCACTTCAAGGTACTGTAATGAACTCATTATTTATTTATATTGGTGTGAAAACTACTGTATTCCAACTTATCTATGGATTATAAACTATTTTACTAGCCATAGATTCATCAAAATAAGCAAACAACACACGAAAAACAGAATCTGTCAAAAACAGAACAGTCTGTAGTAATCTGTAGCTATCGCAAGATCCGGAACCCCAAAAATTCTAAAATAAATTTCTGGGCGTGAGGAATTTATCTATTAATCATCTGCAAAAATAATTAACTAAATAGCACTCTTGAAATAAAAATTACAGCAGTTCTCGTGAGCGCTAAAGTTTCTTTTTTTTACAGCAAGTTCAACAAGACTTTCCCCAAGTCTTCCCAACGGTTCTACTTGGCACAAACACTAATTCAACATAAAAAACACAACCAAAACACCGGATAAATAATTTATTTATTTATTACTAAGCAGGAGCAAAAAGCAAGGAATAAAAATAAAATTGGGTTGCCTCCCAACAAGCGCTATCGTTTAACGCCCCTAGCTAGGCATAGAAGCAAGGATAGATCTAGGTATTGCCATCTTTGGTAGGCAATCCATAAGTGGCTCTCATGATAGTTTCATACGGTAATTTTATTTTCTTTCTTGGAAAGTGTTCCATGCCCTTTTTTAATGGAAATTGAAATCTAATATTCCCTTCCTTCATATCAATAATCGCACCAACCGTTCTAAGGAAAGGTCTACCCAGAATAATAGGGCAAGAAGGATTGCAATCTATATCAAGAACAATGAAATCTACGGGCACATAATTCCTATTTGCAACAATAAGAACATCATTAATCCTTCCCATATGTTTCTTAATAGTGGAATCCGCAAGATGCAAGTTTAGAGAGCAATCATCAAAATTACGGAAATCTAGCAAATCACACAAAGTCTTGGGAATAGTAGAGACACTAGCACCCAAATCACACAAAGCATAAAACTCATGATCTTTAATTTTAATTTTAATAGTTGGTTCCCACTCATCATAGAGTTTTCTAGGGATAGAAACTTTCATAAGATTGCATCAAGGCATCAACAATATGTTCGGTGAAGGCTCTTTTTTGACTATAAGCATGTGGAGAATTTATCACAGATTGCAACAAGGAAACACAATCAATTAAAGAGCAACTTTCATAATTAAATTCCTTGAAATCCAATATAGTGGGTTTAGCAACATCTAGATTTTTATTTCTTTCAATCCCACTTTCATCAATTTCATCATTAAGATCTAAACACTCCGAATTTTTAGAACGCCTTCTAGGTAAAGGAAGATCATATTCAGTTTCATCAAGATTAATATTGCAAAATAAAGATTTAATAGGGGACACATCAATAACTTTTAGATATTCATCTTGATTTTCATAGGAATCCGGTTTAGCAGCCATCTTATTAACTAAGGTGGCTTGCATATCCAAAATTTCAGCAGTCATTTTTTCTAGATGAGCAATTTGGGATCTTATACAATCAAATTCTTTAGACATATCATCAAGCTCTTTATTCATATAACTCATAAAACTTTTTTGTTCCTTAAGCTCGTTTCTAAAGAAATTATTATGCTCAAATTGCAAAACCATAAACTTCCTAACATTGCTTTCGATCTCCTCTAACCTTTTAAGGTGAAGATCACCAAATCTCGGTTGAGCCATCATGACAAACAAGCAATCTAACACACGAGCAAACAAAAAGCAAACAGGCAGAAAGAGGCAAATAGAGAGGGAGGATAGAGAGAGAGGGCGAATAAAACAGCAATGGTGAATTGGGGGAAGATGAAAATGAGAGGTAAATGGCAAATAATGTAATGCGAGAGATAGGGATTGTGATGGGTACTTGGTATGTTGACTTTTTGCGTAGACTCCCCGGCAACGGCGCTAGAAATCCTTCTTGCTACGTCTTGAGCTTGCCTTGGTTTTCCCCGAAGAGGAAGGGATGATGCAACAGAGTAGCGTAAGTATTTTCCTCAGTTTTTGAGAACCAAGGTGTCAATCCAGTAGGAGCCCACGCTCAAGTCCCTCATACTTGCACAAAGCGATAGCTACTCGCAACCAACGCGATTAGGGGTTGTCAATCCCTTCACGGTCAATTACGAGAGTGATATCTGATAGATATAATATTTTTGGTATTTTTGGTATAAAGATGCAAAGTAAAAAGTAAAGGCAAAGTAAAAAAGCAAAACAAGATTAAAGTGATGGATATTGATATGATGAGAATAGACCCGGGGGCCATAGGTTTCATTAGTGGCTTCTCTCAAGAGCATAAGTATTCTACGGTGGGTGAACAAATTACTGTTGAGCAATTGACATAATTGAGCATAGTTATGAGAATATCTAGGCATGATCATGTATATAGGCATCACGTCCGTGACAAGTAGATCGAAACGATTCTACATCTACTACTATTACTCCACTCATCGACCGCTATCCAGCATGCATCTAGAGTATTAAGTTAAAAACAGAGTAACGCCTTAAGAAAGATGACATGATGTAGAGAGATAAATTCATGCAATATGAAATAAACCCCATCTTGTTATCCTCGATGAAAACGATACAATACGTGCCTTGCTGCCCCTTCTGTCACTGGGTAAGGACACCGCAAGATCGAACCCAAAGCTAAGCACTTCTCCCATGGCAAGAACTACCAATCTAGTTGGCCAAACCAAACGGATAATTCGAAGAGACTTGCAAAGATAACCAATCATGCATAAAATAATTCAGAGAAGATTCAAATATAATTCATAGATAGACTTGATCATAAACCCAGAATTCATTGGTCTCAACAAACACACCGCAAAAAGAAGATTACATCGAATAGATCTCCGCAAGAGAGGGGGAGAACTTTGTATTAAGATTCAAAGAGAGAGAAGAAGCCATCTAGCTACTAACTATGGACCCGAAGGTCTGAGGTAAACTACTCACACTTCATCGGAGAGGCTATGATGATGTAGAAGCCCTCCGTGATGACGGCCCTCTTCCGGTAGAGCTCCGGAACAGGCCCCAAGATGGGATCTCGTGGATACAGAAAGTTGCGGCGGTGGAATTAGGTTTTTGGCTCCTCCTCTGATCGTTTGGGGGTGCGTGTGTATATATAGGAGGAAGAAGTACGCCGGAGGAGCAATGAGGGGCCCACGAGGTAGGGGGCGCGCCCTAGGGGGGGGGCGCCCCCCACCCTCGTGACCGCCTCTTCTGTTCCTTGTAGCAGGGTCCAAGTCTCCTGGATCACGTTCGGTGAGAAAATCACGTTCCCGAAGATTTTATTCTGTTTGGACTCCGTTTGATATTCCGTTTATCCGAAACACTGAAATAGGCAAAAACAGCAATTCTGGGCTGGGCCTCCGGTTAATAGGTTAGTCCCAAAAATAATATAAAAGTGGAAAATAAAGCCCAATATAGTCCAAAACAGTAGATAATATAGCATGGAGCAATCAAAAATTATAGATACGTTGGAGACGTATCATAACTTCGCTGCGAGCCAATATTGTATATGGGTAGTTTGAGTTTTGAAGTCGAACGGATGTGTTGCACCATAATCTGGGTGCACTCGATAGCCCAGCCACGTGAACTGGTTTTCCTTCCCATCATCTCGTGGCTCGCGTGCTCGCCCTAGCCACACCTCGCTTGAAGCTTCCTCGTCAGCTGGTTAGTATATTTAAACTAGCGCCTCCCAATTAAGACCGAGGAGCTGGAAAAGCCTGGCACGACATTGGGAACTGTGCAATATGGCTCTGTATGTAAAGTGCTAGTACTCTACTAGTACTCTGTAGCTTCTGGCGTTGCACCCATGGACTTCACTCCATTATCGGCTCTATAAAAGAAATTCCTCTTGAAGTGATTTTTTTTGAAACGGAGGCAAAAGCTTTGCCTCATCTCATTCATAAAGAAGGAACTACTAACAAAGTTCGATGAGATCCATTACACCTCCACAAATGGAAGTGAAAAGCCTAGTCTCGCTGTATCAAATAACTCAAATGTTCTGCCCCCGCAGTAACTGGGCGGCCCCTTCCCCTTGTGTTCGGCTTTTAATTTGCCGGCTTGTTTGAAGACCTAGCATCTTCTGTTGGTATGGGTAGCTAGTTTATCGGGGGTGCCATGAATCTGGCATGGTCGATCCAATATCTTATCAAGGTTGGATGGTCCGTCTCTATTTGCCTTGGATGGCCTTTTCCGTTGACCGGGCTTGGAGCCGCTGAATCTGACGTTAACTGCTGTGTGTTGTGTTATTTCATCATTATTACGACGCTTGTATTTATTGCGTCGTGGCTTTCCATTACCGTCTAGGACTTCGGAAGTGCCTGGGTTGCTGGCACCATTGCTCCTACGAGCGAGCCAACTATCTTCTCCCACGCAAAAGCGGGTCATAAGAGCGGTAAGGGCTGTCATGGATTTTGGTTTTTCCTGACCGAGGTGGCAAGCGAGCCATTCGTCCCGAACGCTGTGTTTGAAGGCCGCGACGGCTTCGGCGTCCGGACAATCGACAATTTGGTTCTTTTTAATTAAGAACCTAGTCCAGAGTTTTCTGGCTGGCTTTCCGGGCTGCTTTATGATGTGACTTAAGTCATCGGCGTCTGGTGGCCGGACATATGTGCCTTGGAAGTTATCACGAAAGGTGTCTTAAAGGTCTTCCCAGCTGCCAACGGAGTTCTCTGGAAGGTTGTTTAACCAGTGTTGAGCTGGTCCTTTTAGTTTTAGTGGTAGGTATTTAATGGCGTGAAGGTCATCTCCACGGGCCAAGTGGATCTGGAGAAGATAGTCCTCAATCCATACCACGGGATACGTTGTTCCATCGTATAATTCGATATTCATGGGTTTAAACCCTTCTGGGAATTCGTGGTCCATTACTTCGTCGGTGAAGCAAAGTGGGTGAGCGGCGCCTCTATATCAGGCCACGTCGCGACGTAGCTCGGATGGAGTCCGTCTGCGGTTCTCATCCCGGGCGTGAGAATGACTATTGCGTCCGGCAAGATAGCCGTTATCGCATGTTGGGGCACGTCCTCGTGATCCATAGATCGACCTGTTCTGACCTGCTCTACTGTCCAAGTCCCACCGTAGGTCGTATGTGTGTCCCTGAGCTGTTTTATCTCTGCATTTACGGTGAGGTAGGGCAGGCTGGTGTTCGGCTTGAGTTGCCACTTTATCCCAAACACGTGCAGGTCGGTCAGCCGCATTGTGCGATGGTGGTATGGGCTTCAACGCCTCGTTATCGAACTGAGGTAGCAATTTGCGCTTCGGGTAGCTTTTGGCTGGGCACTTGAGGCCGTATTCCTCGGCTTCCAAGACGTCAGTCCTTCTATCATTAAGGAGATCTTGATCAGCTTGAAGCTGCTGCTGTTTCTTTTTCAGGTTCCTTGCGGTGGCTATTAGCTGGTGCTTAAAGCGCTCCTGCTCGAGAGGTTCCTCAAGCAGGATAAAATCCTCAATGCCAAGGCTCGCCTCGTCCTCGGAGAGCGGAAGATAATTACAGTCCTCCGAGTCTTCGTGTGTGGCCCGTTCATCAGGGCTAACTTGCCCGTCTTCCCGTTCATCTTGTTCGGAACTCGCCTCAACGGGGTCTTCTTTGTCTTCGACACCATCTAGAGTGTTATCTTCTCCTGTGCCGGTGTTGTTGTCTTTGCTGCAGCGTGACTTAGAGTGGCACCGCTGACGCTGACGCTTTGGTTGTATCTCGGGAGGTTTATCCTCAACTGGATCTTCCTTGTCATCGCCGCTATTCTCTTTTGGTGCATCCACCATGTATACGTCATATGAGGAATCGGCCGTCCAGCGTCCGGTAAACGGCGGGTTTTGGGCCTCCTCTTCTCCGGCATCGTCATCCATACCGTCGATGTCGTCAGAGCCATAATCGAGCATGCCAGTTAAATCTTTGACAGTGGCTATTAAGTGGGCGGGGGGGTGGGAAGCGAAATTCATCATCAACCTCCAGTTCAAACCGGATATAATTCGGTCGTGAGTCCCCCGCTAAGGAGAGTGTTTTTAATGAGTTTAGCACATCCTAAAGGCGAGTGCCGGAAGATGTCCGCGGAGCTGAATTCGACGATCGACGCCCGGTCAAGCTCGTCGTGTGCGGACACACATGATTTGGAACCTATGGCTGGCAGGGTGTCCGAGGTTCTAGCAACGCAGACCTCACTTAAAGTTGGGTCTGTGTGCGGCTCCAGCGCCGCTGATTCTGCGGCCTCCGTGGCGGGGTTCAGCCCCCTGTCCTTGGATGGCGTGACCTGGTCCGGATCTAAGGCTGGAGCAGTTGCAGGTTCTATCTCCTGGGTGTAGTTCGATGACAGATTTAAGCCATGTTCATCATGGTGACAGGGAGCGGCTACTACCGCGGTCTCGAATCCGTCGAAGGTCAAGTCTCCGCGGATGACCGTGACGTAGATCAAGCTTCCAAATCTGACCTGATGGCCAGGGGTGTAGCTATTGATCTGCTCTAGATGGCCAAGCGAGTTGGCCTGCAGTGCGAAGCCCCCGAACATGAAGATCTGTCCGAGGAGGAAGGTCTCTCCCTGGACAATGTTGTTGTGGATGATTTACGGGGCCATCTAACTTCTTGGCGACGACACAACGGAACTCTCAATGAAAGCACCAATGTCGGTGTCAAACCGGCGGATCTCGGGTAGGGGGTCCCGAACTATGCGTCTGAGGTTGATGGTAACAGGAGACAGGGAACACAATGTTTACCTAGGTTTGGGCCCTCTCGATGGAGGTAAAACCCTACGTCCTGCTAGATTAATATTGATGAGTATGGGAGTTATAAGAGTTGATCTAGCACGAGATCATAATGGCTAAAACCCTAGAAGTCTAGCTGTAACACCCCGGATGTAACTTACCCAATTTGTACTCCAACTCTTGCCGTTTCCGGCTTTAAGTTATTTTATTTTCTCGAGTTCGGGTTTTTGTCTCCGTGTGTTGTTGTCGTTGTCATGCATCTCATATCATGTCATCATGTGCATTGCATTTTCATATGTGTTCATCACGTGCATTCGAACATTTTCCCCGTTGTCCGTTTTGCATTCCGGCGCATCGTTCTCCTCCGGTGGTCACTTCTACCTTCCTTTCATGTGTGGGGATTAGACATTTCCGGATTGGACTGAGACTTGCCAAGTGGCCTTGGTTTACTACTAGTAGACCGCATGTCAAGTTTCGTACCATTTGGACTTCGTTTGATACTCCAACGATTAACCGAGGGACCGAAAAGGCCTTGTGTGTGTTGCAGCCCAACACCCCTCCATTTTGGCCCAAAACCCACCAAAACCCTCTCCATCATCTAGAGCGTTCGATCACGATCGCATGGCCGCAAACCGCACCTCATTTGGAGCTTCCTAGCTCCCTCTACCTCTATAAATAGGTCCTCCTCCGAAATCCCGGATCTCTTCCCCCCTAACCCTAGCCATTATTTCCCCGCAGCACGCCGGACATGTCCGCTCTCGCGCCGGACGCCATCCCGCGCCACTGAGGGATCGCCACGTGGCGCGCCGCCCTCGTCTCCGCTGCCAGCCCGCTCGACCTGAGCAGGGCCCTCCTCGCCGTGCAGCCGGGCCGCGCCCCGCGCTCGACCCCACCGCCCGGCTCCCTCGCCCGCGCCCGAGCGCTGCCTCGTCGCCTGACGCGCCGGCCGCCACGCCCCTCATCGGCATCGGGGACCGCACGCGCCGCCTCGTCACTCCGGCGGTCCCCATCGCCATTCGCGCCCGCCGGCGCCGCCCCGGCCTCTCCTCCCCTCGGCCTCGCCTTCCTCCAAGTCCGACGGCTCCGGCCGCCGCCGTTTCCTCTCCGGTGAACAGGATTCCGGCCGTCCTCGGGAAGCGTGCCGCTGGATCTGGATCTAGATCTCGGTTGACCTAATCTCGCCCGAAACCCTAACTTTTTACGTTTTTCTGATGCTATAACTTTGCATCCGTAGCTCAGTTTTTGACATATCGCATATCCAAATGTTCGTCTCAGAGAGCACATCATTTCATTCCATTGCATCATTTTCATTTGAGTTCATCTTGATGCCCGATATGCTGTTAGAAGAGTGCTACTTGAGATAATTGTCAGATCTGCTGCTCCATTTAGCTATTTGTTATTTTTGCCATGATTATTGTGTGCATGATATGCCCATGAGCTCTACATATGTTTTGTTAAGGATTTTGCCATCTTTCCAGAGATGCAACCCATGTATTTTTGTGATGTGTGTGGTGGCTAGCACATGCTTGCAAAGTGAGGCACTTGGTAAAGCTGATTTCAGGGACTTAGCATTTCCACCAAGTCCTTGAGCTGTTTATCTCATATGGCCATATGTTCATGTTGTTTCCTAGTGATCCGTGCCTCTTTTGAGGATGATCAGTAAGGATGTTTTGTTAATCTTGTAATGCTCTATCCATCCATGTCTTTGTTTGCAATTATGGAGCACCCTAGCTTGAGTCAATCGAGCTCTACTTTTGCTACTTCATGAATCTGGGCAGATTGTCTACTTGTTAGCGATTTTGCCGAGGATGTTGTAGTTGATCCGTGCATGCTATGCAATTGTTCTTGCCACGTCTAGCTTGCATTTTGTGTATTCTTGATGGGTGTATGCTTAGCTTGTCATGACTTGCTTTGTAGTGAGTGCATCGAGCTCGTAAACATGCCTACTTGATATCTGTTTCAGCATGCTCCAGTTTTTCACTAAGTCTGTGATCTGATTATGTTTTTGCCATGTTCACATGCTTGCAATTGTATTTTCTGATCCCTTTTGGCTCAAGGTCACTAAGGGACTTTTGTTAAGATCTTTGAGTAGCTCCATTCCATGCTTTACTTTGCCATGTTCAGGTCTTGTAGCAGTTGTTTTCTTGCTCCGAAGTGTGCTACCTGATCTGAAATTCCAGACAAGTGTTAATTTCACTAAGTCTGAGATCTGTTTGCCATATGCATTTTTGCCATGCTTGTTTGAACCTGTTAATGGATGATTTGGCCGTAGCTCAGTGCTAGACTTTTGTTAAGCATCATGAATGCATCCCTGCCATGTATTTTTATGCCATGTTTGAGTGATGTAGCTTGTTCATCTCATTGCATTTAGATGGCTACTTGCTGTAAATCGCAGAACGTGGTCATATTTGAATTGCTTGCCATTTCCAAACCGTAACTCCGATTCCGATGTTATTTATATCGTTTTCAAGCGATTTCATCTCATCTTTCCAGTGGCTCACTTGGATTCCCATGTTGAGGCTAGGTTCATGCATCCCTTGTCAAATCTTGCATATGCATCCCGCATCGCATCCCGCATAACATACCATCCTTGCATCATATTGTTTGATCCTTGCACGTGGTTGATTGTGTCCTTGTTGCTTGTTTGTATTGTTTCGGTAGAGATGGGAGACGAGTTCGCTAACGACGAGCCCGTTGAGTTTGCTTTTGAGGATCCAGTCAACTCTGACAACTTTGCAGGCAAGATGATCATACCCTCGAAATCACTACTATCTTTGCTTTGCTGGATGCTCGCTCTTTTGCTATGCCAATGCTACGATGCCTACCACTTGCTTTAAAGCCTCCCAAATTGCCATGTCAAACCCCTAACACACCATGTCCTAGCAAACCGTTGATTGGCTATGTTACCGCTTTGCTCAGCCCTTCTTATATCATTGTTAGTCGCAGGTGAAGATTGGAGACCGTTCCTTGTTGGAACATTATTTACTTGTTGGGATATCATTATATTGCCATGTTATCTTAATGCATCTATATACTTGGTAAAGGGTGGAAGGCTCGACCTCTCGCCTAGTGTTTTGTTCCACTCTTGTCGCCCTAGTTTCCGTCATATCGGTGTTATGTTCCCGGAGTTTGCGTTCCTTACGCGGTTGGGTTATAATGGGAAACCCTTGATAGTTCGCCTTGATTAAAGCTTTTCCAGCAATGCCCAACCTTGGTTTTACCATTTGCCACCTAGCCTCTTTTCCCTTGGGTTTCCGGAGCCCGAGGGTCATCTTATTTAAACCCCCCCGGGCCAGTGCTCCTCTGAGTGTTGGTCCGACCGAGTAGACTGCGGGGCCACCTCGGGGCAACTTGAGGGTTGGTTTTACTCGTAGGATGTCTCATCTGAGTGTGCCCTGAGAACGAGATATGTGCAGCTCCTATCGGGATTTGTCGGCACATTCGGGCGGTGTTGGTGGTCTTGTTTTAACCTGTCGAAGTGTCTTGAAGAACCGAGATACCAAGTCTGATTGGAACGTCTCGGGAGGAGGTCTATTCCTTCGTTGACCGTGAGAGCTTGTCATGGGCTAAGTTGGGACTCCCCTGCAGGGATTTGAACTTTCGAAAGCCATGCCCGCGGTTATGGGCAGATGGGAATTTGTTAATGTCCGGTTGTAGATAACTTGAACCTTAAACTTAATTAAAATGAATCAACTGAGTGAGTTACTGTGATGGCCTCTTCTCGGCGGAGTCCGGGAAGTGGACACGGTGTTGGAGTAATGTTTGCGCAGGTTGTTCTCTAGTTTCTCGCTCGCGCTTTGCCTCCTCTTCTCGCTCTCTTTTGCGAACAGGATAGCCACCATATATGCTAGTCACTTGTTGCAGCTCCACATATATTTTTACCTCGCCTTACCTATAAGCTTAAATAGTCTTGATCGCGAGGGTGCGAGATTGCTGAGTCCTTGTGGCTCACAGATTACTATTACACCAGATGCAGGGCCTGATGATTCCGCTCCAGGTGACGCGCTCGAGCTCAAGTGGGAGTTCGATGAGGACTCTCAACGTTACTATGTTTCCTTTCCTGATCATCAGTAGTGGTGCCCAGTTGGGGGTGATCGGGACCGTGTCGCATGTTGGGTTGTTCTTCTATTTTGGCACCGTAGTCGGGCCATGAGTGTTTGAATGATGTAATGCTATTTTATGTACTTGATTGACGTGGCGAGTGTAAGCCAACTATGTTATCTCCCCTTTTATTATCTATATTACATGGGATGTTGTGAAGATTGCCTACGTTTTGACATATGCCTTCAATGCGATTATGCCTCTAAGTCGTGCCTCGACACGTGGGAGATATAGTCGCATCGAGGGTGTTACAAGTTGGTAATTAGAGCCTTCCTCGACCTTAGATGCCCCATTGCTTGATCATTTTTAGCAGCCGAGTTGTGTCTAGAAAAATGTTTTGAGTCATTTAGGAATTATATATCGGAGAGTTTAGGATTTCTTTTTACTTCCCAGTCTCCTTGTCGCTCTGGTAAGGCATCCTGACGTAGAGTTTTGACTCTTCTCTTCTCAAATTTCACTAAAAAAATTTTAGGATCACGCGGGTATCTTGGAATCGTCCCAATGGTTTTATGACGAGAACATTGTCTTGGTGCCTCCTGTCAGGGGTTTTGTGGAAGTGTCCCGGGGAGTTGAGCTCTGAGGTGTTGTCATCATAATTTTATCGTTGCAGTTCTGGAATACCTGAGTCTAGTACGCCGACATCGAAAATCTCTTTTATGCAGTTCGTTGGTGAGATAACCTCAACGCCACCCAGTACTGGGGCGGGAGTTTGGGAGTATCGCCATAACTTGTATAACGGATGCTTTTTGAAGGTTGAGGTAGATGGTTTCTGAAGTTTTTTTCTCGGTTATGTGTTGAAGGATGGATACAGCTGGATGTAGGATTTGTTAGATTTTGGTGAGATATTATGCTTCCCCTGTATCCCCAACACCTGATTGCATAACCGGAAAGGTTCGGGAGTTTCATAGGTGGGAATTCTAGTAGCTCTAGTTCTTCTTCCACGGATATTTGGTTTGAGATTGGGATTTCTTACCGATTATTCGTTCTTCATCCGTACCTTGTTGATTTATTTCTCTACCTAAATTCTAAGTGGCTTCTCAATTTATGGATATGTGACCATTTCAAGAGGAATGCATTCGTTCATTTTGTTCAGATGTGAAGACTATATGTTGCAATTTTCATTCCGTTGGATTCAGCTTCAATATTTGTCTATCAATGTGCTAATGGATGTCAACCTCTTCAGGATGGCTCCTCCAACACGCACGACTCTGAATCCTGATCCGCCACCACCTCCACCTCCTCCGGAGGCATGGCAAGCTGTGATGGCCGCAACCAATGCAAACACACAGTTGATCATGCAAATTCTTCAAGAGCGCAATCAAGGCAACCAAGGGAACCAAGGGAACAATCAGAATCACTTTGCTACACTCAACCAGTTCCTTGCTAATGGGCCAAAGACTTTCAGCAATTGTGTTGAGGCAACCGATGCTGACGATTGGCTCGTGGATCTGTGCAAGCATTTCGAGTGCAGTAACGTCAGGCCTGAGGACTTCGTCAAGTTCGCTTCCTTCCAACTCAAAGATCAAGCTGCAGAATGGTTCCAGCAGTACAAGGATTCCAGAGGTGGACGTGTTATCACTTGGGATGAATTCTGTCAAGATTTCAGAGCTCATCATATTCCTCAGAGCGTGGTTGAAAGCAAGCATGAGGAATTCCGCAACCTGAAGCAAGGCTCTTTGTCTGTCTATGACTACAACAAGTTGTTTCAGAAGCTCGCCCGCATTGCCAAGCAGGACGTCCCTGATGAGAAGAGCATGATATACCAGTTCAGGGGTGGTCTCAGAGAAGAAATCCAGCTAGCTCTAGTTCTCTTTGAGCCCTAGAGGTACGATGAGTTCTACAACATGGCATTGAAGCAAGAGGCTGCTCAATTGAGGTGTGATGCTTCTAAGAAGCGAGTCAGAGATGTTACTCATTCTTCCTCTACTCAAGTGGCCAAGCAGCAGAAGTATTGGCTTCCTCCTCCTCCGTTCCGTCAGCCGTATCAGAGAAGAGCAAAGGTGGCAGTGGTTCTTCCCACCCACCCAACCCTGGCTTTCAGAACAAGACTTTGTCTCAAGCTCCAAGAACGAGTGCTCCGTATCACCATCCGCTTTCAGAGGTCACGTGCAACAAGTGCCAACAGAAGGGTCACTATGCCAACAAGTGTCTCAATCAGAGGCGTCTTCCTCCTCCTCCTCCTATGAGATCGGCAAGTACAGTTGTGGTCAAGCATAACCCCAAGCACGCCAAGGTCTATTTGATGAATGCAGCTCAGGCAGAGGACTCGTCAGATGTCATCATGGGTAACCTTCCTGTTAACGATATTCCTGCAAGAGTTCTTTTTGACACTGGTGCATCGCATTCTTTCTTGTCATGCCCTTTTGCATCGAAGCACAATGTTGATACTGAGATCATGCCCAAAGTCATGCAAGTTGTTTCTCCCGGCAAGCTTTTGACTTCTAGTTTGGTTGCTCCCGATATCTCTATCACGTTGGGCGATTACAAGTTTCTTTCTTCTCCGGTGGTTCTTGGTAACTCGGATATTGATCTTATTCTCGGAACAGATTGGCTCAGCTTGATTGTGCAGCTAGGCAGATTCAATTGACTCATTCGCCTGAGGATGTAATTGTGTTTGCCGCTCATGATGATACCATCCGTCTGTTTTCTCTCAATGAGAAGGGTGAACTCGATGCCATCTCGCAAATTCCAGTCGTTTGCGAATATCAAGACGTCTTTCCAGAAGAGCTTCCAGGAATGCCTCCGCACCGGCCAGTTGAATTCGTTATTGATCTTGAGCCTGGCACGGAACCAGTGTGCAAGCATCCTTACAAGCTCAGACCTGAAGAGTTGAAGGAGCTGAAGAAGCAACTCGATATTCAAGAGAGAATGGGTCTCATCCGGCCTAGTTCTTCTCCGTGGGGTTGTGGTGTTCTTTTTGTGAAGAAAAAGGATGGAATAGACCGACTTTGTGTTGATTACCGTCCATTGAACAAGAAGACCATCAAGAACAAATACCCACTTCCCAACATCAATGAGCTATTCGAACAACTCAAAGGTGCCCAAGTATTCTCCAAGCTTGATCTCCGTATGGGTTATCATCAGATTCGAATCCATGAGCAAGATATTCCCAAGACGGCTTTCAGGACAAGCTATGGTTCATACGAATACACTGTCATGTCTTTTGGCCTCGTCAACGCTCCTCCGACGTTCTCTCGCATGATGAACTTCATCTTCAATGCCTACACCAATGACTTTGTTTTGGTCTATCTCGACGACATTCTGGTTTTCTCGAAGAACAAGGAAGATCATGCCAAGCACTTGCGTTTGGTTCTTGATAAGCTCAGGGAACACCAGTTCTACGCCAAGTTCTCCAAGTGTGAATTTTGGCTCGATGAGGTTCTTTATCTTGGTCATATCATCTCTGCCAAGGGCATTGCGGTGAATCCTGAGAAGGTGTCTGCAATTGTGAATTGGGAACCTCCTCAAAACGTGAAGCAACTCCGTAGCTTCCTCGGTCTCGCAAGCTACTGTCGAAGATTCGTTGAAAACTTTTCTAAGATCGCGAAGCCTCTCTCAAATCTTCTCCAGAAGCATGTCAAGTACGTTTGGTCTCCGGAGTGTGACATTGCTTTCAACACTTTGAAAGAAAAATTAATCACTGCTCCAGTTCTGACTCCTCCTGATGAATCCAAGCCGTACGAGGTCTTTTGTGATGCCTCTCTCCAAGGTCTTGGCGCAGTGTTGATGCAAGAGAAGAAAGTTGTTGCTTATACCTCTCGCCAATTGAAGCCCAATGAGAAGAACTACCCCACTCATGATCTCGAGTTGGCGGCAGTTGTGCATGCTCTTTTGACTTGGAGAAATCTCTTATTGGGAAGAAAAGTGGACATCTTCACTGACCACAAGAGTCTCAAGTACATCTTCACTCAGCCTAATCTCAACCTCAGGAAAACTCGATGGGTCGAAATGTTTCAAGAGTATAATCCGAGTATCGAGTATACTCCAGGCAAGGCCAATGTGATTGCTGACGCATTGAGCAGAAAGGCTTACTGCAACAGTCTGATTCTCAAGCCTTATCAACCCGAGCTTTGTGAAGCTTTCCGCAAACTTAACCTGCAAGTTGTTCCTCAAGGTTTCCTCGCCAACCTTCAAGTCTCTCCTACCTTGGAAGACCAGATTCGCCAAGCTCAGCTTCTTGATGCTATGGTGAAAAAGGTGAAGATTGGGATTGCCAAGAGTCAACCCAAGTACAAGTGCTACCGCCTTGCTGACAAGGATACTCTCTTCTTCGAGGATCGTATTGTCGTGCCCAAAGGTGACCTCCGTAAAGTGATCATGAACGAGGCTCACAATTCTCTCCTCTCCATCCACCCTAGGAGCACGAAGATGTATCAAGACCTTAAGCAGGCTTATTGGTGGACTCGAATGAAGCACGAGATTGCTCAGTTCGTGAATGAATGTGATGTCTGCAGAAGAGTGAAGGCAGAACACCAAAGGCCAACTGGTCTCCTCCAACCTCTTGCCATTCCAGAATGGAAGTTTGACCACATTGAAATGGACTTCATGACTGGGTTTCCAAAGTCCAAGCGTGGCAATGATGCTACATTCGTTGTCATCGACAAACTCACTAAAGTGGCTCACTTTCTGCCTATCAAAGAGTCGATCACTGCAGCTCAATTGGCGGAACTCTATACCTCTCGAATTGTCTCTCTGCACGGTATTCCTCAAGTGATCTCTTCAGACCGTGGAAGCATCTTTACCTCCAAGTTTTGGGATTCTTTTCAGAAGGCCATGGGCACTAACATCCGTTTCAGCACAGCTTTCCATCCTCAAACTAGCGGTCAAGTCGAGCGTGTCAACCAGATTCTTGAAGATATGCTCAGGGCTTGTGTGATTTCCTTCGGCATGAAGTGGGAGGATTGTCTTCCTTATGCTGAATTCTCCTACAACAATAGTTTTCAAGCAAGTTCGGGCAAAGCCCCATTTGAAATCCTGTATGGCAGGAAGTGCCGTACCCCTCTCAACTGGTCTGAAACCGGTGAACATCAACTTTTGGGTAATGACTTAATCACAGAGGCAGAGGAAATGTGCAAAGTCACTCGAGATAACCTCAAAGCAGCCCAATCCCGCCAGAAGAGCTACTATGATAGTAAGCACCGTGATTTGGCTTGCGAGATCGGAGATCATGTTTACCTCCGCGTCTCTCCAATGAAAGGTACTCGTCGCTTCGGTATCAAAGGGAAGCTTGCCCCCAGATACGTGGGACCTTTCAAGATTGTCAGCAAGAGAGACGATCTCGCCTATCAACTTGAGCTTCCTTGAAACTTTGCAAATGTTCATGACGTGTTCCATGTCTCTCAGCTTTGAAAGTGCTTCAAGACTCTTGACCGCACCGTCAACTTCGAGGACATTGAGCTCCAAGAAGATCTATCCTATCGTGAGCACCCAGTTGCTATTCTTGAAGAGACTGAATGCAAGACTCGCAACAAGTCAATCCAATTCCTCAAAGTCAAGTGGTCACACCATTCCGACCGTGAAGCTACCTGGGAACGCGAGGATCACCTCCGTTCTGAGTACCCGGCGTTCTTTCAGTCCTAGATCTCGGGACGAGATCCTTTCGTAGTGGTGGAGTGTTGTAACACCCTGGATGTAACTTACCCAATTTGTACTCCAACTCTTGCCTTTTCCGGCTTTAAGTTATTTATTTTCTCGGGTTCGGGTTTTTGTCTCCGTGTGTTGTTGTCGTTGTCATGCATCTCATATCATGTCATCATGTGCATTGCATTTGCATACGTGTTCATCTCGTGCATTCGAACATTTTCCCCGTTGTCCGTTTTGCATTCCGGCGCTTCGTTCTCCTCTGGTGGTCATTTCTACCTTTCTTTCATGTGTGGGGATTATACATTTCCGGATTGGACCAAGACTTGCCAAGCGGCCTTGGTTTACTACCGGTAGACCGCCTGTCAAGTTTCATACCATTTGGACTTCGTTTGATACTCCAACGGTTAACCGAGGGACCGAAAAGGCCTCGTGTGTGTTGCAGCCCAACACCCCTTCATTTTGGCCCAAAACCCACAAAAGCCCTCTCCATCATCTAGAGCGTTCAATCGCGATCGCGTGGCCGCAAACCGCACCTCATTTGGAGCTTCCTAGCTCCCTCTACCTCTATAAATAGGTCCTCCTCCGAAATCCCGGATCTCTTCCCCCCTAACCATAGCCTTTTTTCCCCGCAGCACGCCGGACATGTCCGCTCTCACACCGGACGCTGTCCCGCGCCACTGAGGGCTCGCCACGTGGCGCGCCGCCCTCGTCTCCACCGCCGGCCCGCTCGGCCCGAGCCGGGCCCTCCTCGCCGCGCAGCCGGG
>NC_041382.1:496131992-496143046 GCF_002162155.2 Triticum dicoccoides
CTCCCTCGCCCGCGCCCGAGCGCCGCCTCGTCGCCTGACGCACCGGCCGCCGCGCCCCTCGCCGGCATCAGCGACCGCCCGCACCGCCTCCCCGCTCCAGCGGTCCCCGTCATCATCCGCGCCCGCCGGCGCCGCGGTTGACCGCCGCCACCACCGGCGCCGCCCCTCGGCCTCGCCTTCCTCCAAGTCCGATGGCTCCGGCCGCTGCCGTTTCCTCTCTGGCGAATAGGATTCCGGCCGTCCTCGGGAAGCGTGCCGCTAGATCTGGATCTAGATCTTGGTTGACCTAATCTCGCCCGAAACCCTAAGTTTTTACGTTTTTCCTGATGCTATAACTTTGCATCCATAGCTCCGTTTTTGACATATAGCATATCAAAATGTTTGTCTCAGAGAGCACATCATTTCATTCCATTGAATTATTTTCATTTGAGATCATCTTGATGCCCGAAATGCTGTTAGAAAAGTGCTACTTGAGATAATTGTCAGATCTGCTGCTCCATTTAGCTATTTGTCATTTTTGCCATGATTATTGTGTGCATGATATGCCCATGAGCTCTACATATGTTTTGTTAAGGATTTTGCCATCTTTCCAGAGATGCAACCCATGTATTTTTGTGATGTGTGTGGTGGCTAGCACAAGCTTGCAAAGTGAGGCACTTGGTAAAGCTGATTTCAGGGACTCAGCAGTTCCACTAAGTCCTTGAGCTGTTTATCTCATATGGCCATATGTTCATGTTGTTTCCTAGTGATCCGTACCTCTTTTGAGGATGATCAGTAAGAATGTTTTGTTAATCTTGTAGTGCTCTATCCATCCGTGCCTTTGTTTGCAATTATGACGCACCCTAGCTTGAGTCAATTGACCTCTACTTTTGCTACTTCATGAATCTGGGCAGATTGTCTACTTATTTGCGATTTTGCCGAGGATGTTGTAGTTGATCCGTGCATGCTATGCTATTGTTCTTGCCACGTCTAGCTTGCATTTTGTGTATTCTTGATGGGTGTATGCTTAGCTTGTCATGACTTGCTTTGTAGTGAGTGCATCGAGCTCGTAAGCATGCCAACTTGATATCTGTTTCAGCATGCTCCAGTTTTTCACTAAGTCTGTGATCTGATTATGTTTTTGCCATGTTCACATGCTTGCAATTGTATTTTCTGATCCCTTTTGGCTCAAGGTCACTAAGGGACTTTTGTTAAGCTCTTTGTGTAGCTCCATGCCATGCTTTACTTTGCCATGTTCAGGTCCTGTAGCATGTAGTTTTGTTGCTCCGAAGTGTGCTACCTGATCTGAAATTCCAGACAAGTGTTAATTTCACTAAGTCTGAGATCTGTTTGCCATATGCATTTTTGCCATGCTTGTTTGAACCTGTTAATGGATTATTTGGCCGTAGCTCAGTGCTAGACTTTTGTTAAGCATCATGAATACATCCCTGCCATGTATTTTTATGCCATGTTTGAGTGCTGTAGCTTATTCATCTCATTACATTTAGATGGCTACTTGCTGTAAATCGCAGAATGTGGTCATATTTCAATTGCTTGCCATTTCCAAACCGTAACTCCGATTCCGACGTTCTTTATATCGTTTTCAAGCGATTTCATCTCATCTTTCCAGTGGCTCACTTGGACTCCCATGTTGAGGCCAGGTTCATGCATCCCTAGTCAAATCTTGCATATGCATCCCGCATCGCATCCCGCATAGCATACCATCCTTGCATCATATTGTTTGATCCTTGCACGTGGTTGATTGTGTCCTTGTTGCTTGTTTGTCTTCTTTGGGTAGAGCCGGGAGACGAGTTCGCTAACGAGGAGCCCGTTGAGTTTGCTTTCGATTATCCAGTCAACTCTAACAACTTTGCAGGCAAGATGATCATACCCTCGAAATCACTACTATCTTTGCTTTGCTAGATGCTCGCTCTTTTGCTATGCCAATGCTACGATGCCTAGCACTTGCTTTCAAGCCTCCCAAATTGCCATGTCAAACCCCTAACCCACCATATCCTAGCAAACCGTTGATTGGCTATGTTACCGCTTTGCTCAGCCCTTCTTATAGCGTTGTTAGTTGCAGGTGAAGATTGGAGACCGTTCCTTGTTGGAACATTATTTACTTGTTGGGATATCATTATATTGCCATCTTATCTTAATGCATCTATATACTTGGTAAAGGGTGTTGGAAATATGCCCTAGAGGCAATAATAAATAAGTTATTATTATATTTCCTTGTTCATGATAATCGTTTATTATCCATGCTATAATTGTATTGATAGGAAACTCAGATACATGTGTGGATACATAGACAACACCATGTCCCTAGTAAGCCTCTAGTTGACTAGCTCGTTGATCAATAGATGGTTACGGTTTCCTGACCATGGACATTGGATGTCATTGATAACGGGATCACATCATTAGGAGAATGATGTGATGGACAAGACCCAATCCTAAGCCTAGCACAAAGATCGTGTAGTTCGATGCTAAAGCTTTTCTAATGTCAAGTATCTTTTCCTTAGACCATGAGATTGTGCAACTCCCGGATACCGTAGGAATGCTTTGGGTGTATCAAACGTCACAACGTAACTGGGTGGCTATAAAGGTGCATTACAGGTATCTCCGAAAGTGTCTGTTGGGTTGGCACGAATCGAGACTGGGATTTGTCACTCCGTGTAAACGGAGAGGTATCTCTGGGCCCACTCGGTAGGACATCATCATAATGTGCACAATGTGACCAAGGGGTTGATCACGGGATGATGTGTTACGGAACGAGTAAAGAGACTTGCCGGTAACGAGATTGAACAAGGTATCGGTATACCGACGATCGAATCTCGGGCAAGTACAATACCGCTAGACAAAGGGAATTGTATACGGGATCGATTGAGTCCTTGACATCGTGGTTCATCCGATGAGATCATCGTGGAACATGTGGGAGCCAACATGGGTATCCAGATCCCGCTGTTGGTTATTGACCGGAGAACGTCTCGGTCATGTCTACATGTCTCCCGAACCCGTAGGGTCTACACACTTAAGGTTCGATGACGCTAGGGTTATAAAGGAAGTTTGTATGTGGTTACCGAATGTTGTTCGGAGTCCCGGATGAGATCCCGGACGTCACGAGGAGTTCCGGAATGGTCCGGAGGTAAAGATTTATATATGGAAAGTTGTTGTTCGGGTTCCGAAAAAAGTTCGGGTTTTTTCGGTATTGTATCGGGAAGCTTCCAGAAGGTTCCGGAGGATTTCGGAGGGGTCCGGAGGTCCGGAAATTGTTCCACCACGTCCAATACAGTAGCATGGGCTGTAGGGGGGCGCCCTAGCCTTAATGGGCCAGGGGCACCAGCCCCCCCAAGGCCCATGCGCATGGGAAGGGGAAAACCCTAAAGGGGGAGGCCTCCACTTGACTTGGGAGGCACTCCTCCCCCCTTGGCCGCCCCCCCTAGATGGGATCTAGGGCTGGCCGCACCCCTTGGGGTGGGAAACCCTAAAGGGGGCGCAGCCCCCTTCCCCCTATATATACTTGAGGTTTTGGGGCTGCCAGAGACATGAGTTCTCTCCCTCTATTGGTGCAGCCCTGCCTCTCCTCCTCCTCCTCTCCCGTGGTGCTTGGCGAAGCCCTGCTGGATTGCCACGCTCCTCCACCACCACCACGCCGTTGTGCTGCTGCTGGATGAAGTCTTCCTCAACCTCTCCCTCTCTCCTTGCTGGATCAAGGCATGGGAGACGTCACCGGGCTGTACGTGTGTTGAACGCGGAGGTGCTGTCCGTTCGGCACTAGGATCTCCGGTGATTTGAATCACGACGAGTACGACTCCTTCAACCCCGTTCTCTTGAACGCTTCCTCTTAGCGATCTACAAGGGTATGTAGATGCACTCTCCTTCCCCTCGTTGCTGGTTTCTCCATAGATAGATCTTGGTGACACGTAGGAAAATTTTGAATTTCTGCTACGTTCGCCAACAGTGGCATCATGAGCTAGGTCTATTGCGTAGATTCTTTGCACGAGTAGAACACAAAGTAGTTGTGGGTGTTGATGTTGTTCAATATGCTTACCGTTACTAGTCCAATCTTGTTTCGACGGTATTGTGGGATGAAGCGGCCCGGACCGACCTTACACGTATTCTTACGTGAGACAGGTTCCACCGACTGACATGCACTTGGTGCATAAGGTGGCTAGCGGGTGCCAGTCTCTCCCACTTTAGTCGGAACGGATTCGATGAAAAGGGTCCTTATGAAGGGTAAATAGCAATTGGCATATCACGTTGTGGTTTTGCGTAGGTAAGAAACGTTCTTGCTAGAAACCCATAGCAGCCACGTAAAACATGCAAACAACAATTAGAGGACGTCTAACTTGTTTTTGCAGGGTATGCTATGTGATGTGATATGGCCAAGAAGAATGTGATGAATGATATGTGATGTATGAGATTGATCATGTTCTTGTAATAGGAATCACGACTTGCATGTCGATGAGTATGACAACCGGCAGGAGCCATAGGAGTTGTCTTTATTTATTGTATGACCTGTGTGTCATTGAACAACGCCATGTAATTACTTTACTTTATTGCTAACCGGTAGCCATAGTAGTAGAAGTAATAAGTTGGCGAGATAACTTCATGGAGACACGATGATGGAGATCATGATGATGGAGATCATGGTGTCATGCCGGTGACGACGATGATCATGGAGCCCCGAAGATGGAGATCAAAAGGAGCAAAATGATATTGGCCATATCATGTCACTATTTGATTGCATGTGATGTTTATCATGTTTATGCATCTTGTTTACTTAGAACGACGGTAGTAAATAAGATGATCCCTTACAACAATTTCAAGAAGTGTTCTCCCCTAACTGTGCACCGTTGCTAAAGTTCGTCGCTTCTAAGAACCATGTGTTGATCGGGTGTGATGGATTCTTACATTCACATACAACGGGTGTAAGACAGATTTACACACGCGAAACACTTAGGGTTAACTTGACGAGCCTAGCATGTACAGACATGGCCTCGGAACACAGAGACCGAAAGGTCGAGCATGAGTTGTATGGTAGATACGATCAACATGAAGATGTTCACCGATGATGACTAGTCCGTCTCACGTGATGATCGGACACGGCCTAGTTGACTCGGATCATGTAATCACTTAGATGACTAGAGGGATGTCTATCTGAGTGGGAGTTCATAAGATGAACTTAATTATCCTGAACATAGTCAAAAGATCTTTGCAAATTATGTCGTAAGCTCGCGCTTTAGTTCCACTTTTTAGATATGTTCCTAGAGAAAATATAGTTGAAAGTTGATAGTAGCGATTATGCGGACAGTAGAAAGCTTATGTCCTTAATGCACCGCTCAGGGTGCTGAACCCCAAACGTCGTTTGTCGATGTTGCGAACATCGGACATACACGTTTTGATAACTACGTGATAGTTCATTTAAATGGTTTAAGTAGAGGCACCAAAGACGTTTTTCGAAACGTCGCGGAACATATGAGATGTTTCAAGGGCTGAAATTGGGATTTCAGGCTCGTGCCCACGTCAAGAGGTATGAGACCTCCGATGATTTTCTTAGCCTGCAAACTAAGGGAGAAAACCTCAATCGTTGAGCTTGTGCTCAGATGGTCTGAGTACAACAATCACTTTAATCGAGTGGGAGTTGATCTTCCAGATGAGATGGTGATGTTTCTCCAAAGTCATTGCCACCAAGCTGCTAGAGCTTCGTGATGAACTATAACATATCAAGGATAGAGATGATGATCCTTGAGGTATTTGCGTTGTTTGACATCGTGAAAGTAGAAATCAAGAAGGAGCATCAATTGTTGATGATTGGTGAAACCACTAGTTTCAAGAAGGGCAAGGGCAAGAAGGGACACTTCATGAAACGGCAAATCAGTTGCTGCTCCAGTGAAGAAACCCAAGGTTGAACCTTAACCCGAGACTGAGTGCTTCTATAATAAGGGGAACAACCACTGGAGCAGAATTACCCTAGATACTTGGTAGATAAGAAGGCTGGCAAGGTCGATAGAAGTATATTGGATATACAATATGTTAATGTGTACTTTACTAGTACTCCTAGTAGCACCAGGGTATTAGATACCGGTTCGGTTGCTAAATGTTAGTAACTCGAAATAAAAGCTACGGAGTAAACGGAGACTAGCTAAAGGTGAGCTGACGATATGTGTTGGAAGTTTTTCCAAGCTTGATGTGATCAAGCATCGCACGCTCCCTCTACCAACGAGATTGGTGTTAAACCTAAATAATTGTTATTTGGTGTTTGCGTTGAGCATAGACATGATTGGATTATGTCTATTGCAATACGGTTATTCATTTAAGGAGAATAATAGTTACTCTATTTATGTGAATTATACCTTCAGTGGTCTTGCACCTAAAAATGGTTTATTGAATCTCGATCGTAGTGATACACATTTTCATGCCAAAAGATAGTAATGATAGTACCACTTACTGGTGGCACTGCCATGTAAGTCATATTGGTTTAAAACGCATGAAGAAGCTCCATGTTGATGGATCTTTGGACTCACTCATTTTTGAAAAGTTTGAGACATGCGAACCATGTCTATTGGTGTATACGCATGAAGAAACTCCATGCAGATGGATCGTTTGGACTCACTTGATTTTGAATCACTTGAGATATGCAAATCATACCACATGGGCAAGATGACTGAAAAGCCACGGTTTCAGTAAGATGGAACAAGATAGCAACTTGTTGGAAGTAACACATTTTGATGTGTGCAGTCCAATGAGTGCTCAGGCATGCAGTGAATATCGTTATGTTCTTACTTCACAGATGATTCGAGTAGATGTTGGGAATATTTACTTGATGAAACATAAGTCTGAATTATTGAATGGTTCAAGTAATTTCAGAGTGAAGTAGAAGATCATCGTGACAAGAGGATAAAATGTCTATGATATGATCATAGAGATGAATATCTGAGTTACGAGTTTTGGCACACAATTAAGACATTGTGGAAATTGTTTCGCAATTAATACCGCCTGGAACACCATAGTGTGATAGTGTGTCCGAACATCATACTTGCACCCTATTGGATATGGTGCGTACCATGATGTCTCTTATCGAATTACCACTATTGTTCATGGGTTAGGCATTAGAGACAACCACATTCACTTTAAATAGGGCACCACGTAATTCCGTTGAGATGACACCGTATGAATTATGGTTTAGAGAAACCTAAGTTGTCGTTTCTTAAAGGTTTGGGGCTGCGATGCTTATGTGAAAAAGTTTCAGGCTGATAAGCTCGAACCCAAAGCGGATAAATGCATCTTCATAGGACACCCAAAACAGTTGGGTATACCTCCTGTCTCAGATCCGAAAGCAATAAGGGATTGTTTCTAGAATCGGGTCCTTTCTCGAGGAAAAGTTTCTCTCGAAAGAATTGAGTGGGAGGATGGTGGAGACTTGATATGGTTATTGAACCATCACTTCAACCAGTGTGTATCAGGGCACAGGAAGTTGTTCCTGTGGCACCTACACCAATTGAAGTGGAAGCTTATGATAGTGATCATGAAGCTTCGGATCAAGTCACTACCGAACCTCGTAGGACGACAAGGACGCGCACTGCTTCGGAGTGGTACGGTGATCCTGTCTTAAAGGTCATGTTGCTAGACAACAATGAACCTACGAGCTATGGAGAAGCGATGGTGGGCCCAAATTCCGACAAATAGTTAGGAGCCATGAAATCCGAGATAGGATCCATGTATCAGAACAAAGCATGGACTTTGGTGGACTTGCCCAATGATCGGCAAGCCATTGAGATAAATGGATCTTTAAGAAGAAGACGGACGTGGACGGTAATGTCACCGTCTATGAAGCTCGACTTGTGGCGAAGAGTTTTTCACTAGTTCAAGGAGTTGACTACGATGAGATTTTCTCATCCGTAGCGATGCTTAAGTCCGTCGGATTCATGTTAGCATTAGCTGCATTTATGAAATCTGGCAGATGGATGTCAAAACGAGTTTCCTTACCAGTTTTCGTAAGGAAAGGTTGTATGAAATACAATCAGAAAGGTTTTGTCGATCCTAAGGATGCTAAAAGGTATGCTAGCTCTAGCGATCCTTCCATGGACTGGAGTAAGCATCTCGGAGTTGGAATGTGTACTTTGATAAGATGATCAAAGATTTTGGGTTTATACAAAGTTTATGAGAAACTTGTATTTCCAAAGAAGTGAGTGGGAGCACTATAGAATTTCTGATGAGTATATGTTGTTGACATATTATGGATCAGAAATGACGTAGAATTTCTGGAAAGCATATAGGGTTATTTGAAAGTGTTTTTCAATGGAAAGCCTGGATTAAGCTACATGAACATTGAGCATCAAGATCTATAAGGATAGATCAAAACGCTTAATGGTACTTTTCAAATGAGCACATACCTTGACATGATCTTGAAGGTGTTCAAGATGGATCAGTCAAAGAAGGAGTTCTTGCCTGAGTTGTAAGGTATGAAGTTAAGACTTAAAGCTCGACCACGACAGAATAGAGAGAAAGGACGAAGGTCGTCCCCTATGCTTAAGACATAGGCTCTACAGTATGCCATGCTGAGTACCGCACCTCAAGTGTGCCTTGCCATGAGTCAGTCAAGGGGTACAAGAGTGATCCAAGAATGGATCACAGGACAGCGGTCAAAGTTATCCTTAGTAACTAGTGGACTAAGGAATTTTCTCGATTATGGAGGTGGTAAAAGAGTTCGTCGTAAAGGGTTACGTCGATGCAAGCTTGACACCTATCCGGATAGCTCTGAGTAGAGATACCGGATACGTATAATGGAGCAACAATTTAGAATAGCTCCAAGTAGAACAGTTATTTGGAATAGCTCCAAATAGAGCGTGGTAGCTGCATCTAGGAGATGACATAGAGATTTGTAAAGCACACACGGATCTGAAAGGTTCAGACCCGTTGACTATAACCTCTCTCACAAGCATAACATGATCAAACCCAGAATTCTTGGGTGTTAGTCACATGGGGATGTGACCTTGAGTGTTAATCACATATCGATGTGAACTGGATTATTGACTCTAGTGCAACTGGGAGACTGTTGGAAATATGCCTAGAGGCAATAATAAATAAGTTATTATTATATTTCCTTGTTCATGATAATCGTTTATTATCCATGCTATAATTATATTGATAGGAAACTCAGATACATGTGTGGATACATAGACAACACCATGTCCCTAGTAAGCCTCTAGTTGACTAGCTCGTTGTTCAATAGATGGTTACGGTTTCCTGACCATGGACATTGGATGTCATTGATAACGGGATCACATCATTAGGAGAATGATGTGATGGACAAGACCCAATCCTAAGCCTAGCACAAAGATCGTGTAGTTCGTATGCTAAAGCTTTTCTAATGTCAAGTATCTTTTCCTTAGACCATGAGATTGTGCAACTCCTGGATACTGTAGGAATGCTTTGGGTGTATCAAACGTCACAACGTAACTGGGTGGCTATAAAGGTGCATTACAGGTATCTCCGAAAGTGTCTGTTGGGTTGGCACGAATCGAGACTGGGATTTGTCACTCCGTGTAAACAGAGAGGTATCTCTGGGCCCACTCGGTAGGACATCATCATAATGTGCACAATGTGACCAAGGGGTTGATCACGGGATGATGTGTTATGGAACGAGTAAAGAGACTTGCCGGTAACGAGATTGAACAAGGTATCGGTATACCGACGATCGAATCTCGGGCAAGTACAATACCGCTAGACAAAGGGAATTGTATACGGGATCGATTGAGTCCTTGACATCGTGGTTCATCCGATGAGATCATCGTGGAACATGTGGGAGCCAACATGGGTATCCAGATCCCGCTGTTGGTTATTGACCGGAGAACGTCTCGGTCATGTCTACATGTCTCTCGAACCCGTAGGGTCTACACACTTAAGGTTCGATGACGCTAGGGTTATAAAGGAAGTTTGTATGTGGTTACCGAATGTTGTTCGGAGTCCCGGATGAGATCCCGGACGTCACGAGGAGTTCCGAAATGGTCCGGAGGTAAAGATTTATATATGGAAAGTTGTTGTTCGGGTTCCGGAAAAAGTTCGGATTTTTTCGGTATTGTACCGGGAAGCTTCCAGAAGGTTCCGGAGGATTCCGGAGCGGTCCGGAGGTCCGGAAATTGTTCCACCACGTCCAATACAGTAGCATGGGCTGTAGGGGGGCGCCCTAGCCTTAATGGGCCAGGGGCACCAGCCCCCCCAAGGCCCATGCGCATGGGAAGGGGAAAACCCTAAAGGGGGAGGCCTCCACTTGACTTGGGAGGCACTCCTCCCCCCTTGGCCGCCCCCCCTAGATGGGATCTAGGGCTGGCCGCACCCCTTGGGGTGGGAAACCCTAAAGGGGGCGCAGCCCCCTTCCCCCTATATATACTTGAGGTTTTGGGGCTGCCAGAGACATGAGTTCTCTCCCTCTATTGGTGCAGCCCTGCCTCTCCTCCTCCTCCTCTCCCGTGGTGCTTGGCGAAGCCCTGCTGGATTGCCACGCTCCTCCACCACCACCACGCCGTTGTGCTGCTGCTGGATGAAGTCTTCCTCAACCTCTCCCTCTCTCCTTGCTAGATCAAGGCATGGGAGACGTCACCGGGCTGTACGTGTGTTGAACGCGGAGGTGCCGTCCGTTCGGCACTAGGATCTCCGGTGATTTGAATCACGACGAGTACGACTCCTTCAACCCCGTTCTCTTGAACGCTTCCGCTTAGCGATCTACAAGGGTATGTAGATGCACTCTCCTTCCCCTCGTTGCTGGTTTCTCCATAGATAGATCTTGGTGACACGTAGGAAAATTTTGAATTTCTGCTACGTTCCCCAACAAAGGGTGGAAGGCTCGGCCTCTCGCCTAGTGTTTTGTTCCACTCTTGCCGCCCTAGTTTCCGTCATATCGGTGTTATGTTCCCGGAGTTTGCGTTCCTTACGCGGTTGGGTTATAATGGGAACCCCTTGATAGTTCGCCTTGGTTAAAGCTTTTCTAGCAATGCCTAACCTTGGTTTTACCATTTGCCACCTAGCCTCTTTTCCCGTGGGTTTCCGGAGCCCGAGGGTCATCTTATTTAACC
>NC_041382.1:496143329-496165023 GCF_002162155.2 Triticum dicoccoides
CCGAGTAGACTGCGGGGCCACCTCGGGGCAACTTGAGGGTTGGTTTTACTCGTAGGATGTCTCATCTGAGTGTGCCCTGAGAATGAGATATGTGCAGCTCCTATCGGGATTTGTCGGCACATTCGGGCGGTGTTGGTGGTCTTGTTTTAACCTGTCGAAGTGTCTTGAAGAACCGAGATACCGAGTTTGATCGGAACGTCTCGGGAGGAGGTATATTCCTTCGTTGATCGTGAGAGCTTGTCATGGGCTAAGTTGGGACTCCCCTGCAGGGATTTGAACTTTCGAAAGCCATGCCCGCGGTTATGGGCAGATGGGAATTTGTTAATGTCCGGCTGTAGATAACTTGAACCTTAAACTTAATTAAAATGAATCAACTGAGTGAGTTACTGTGATGGCCTCTTCTCGGCGGAGTCCGGGAAGTGGACACAGTGTTGGAGTAATGTTTGCGCAGGTTGTTCTCTAGTTTCTCGCTCGCGCTTTGCCTCCTCTTCTCGCTCTCTTTTGCGAACAGGATAGCCACCATATATGCTAGTCGCTTGCTGCAGCTCCACATATATTTTTACCTCGCCTTACCTATAAGCTTAAATAGTCTTGATCGCGAGGGTGCGAGATTGCTGAGTCCCTGTGGCTCACAGATTACTATTACACCAGATGCAGGGCCTGATGATTCCGCTCCAGGTGACGCGCTCGAGCTCAAGTGGGAGTTCGACGAGGACTCTCAACGTTACTATGTTTCCTTTCCTGATGATCAGTAGTGGTGCCTAGTTGGGGGTGATCGGGACTGTGTCGCATGTTGGGTTGTTCTTCTATTTTGGCGTCGTAGTCGGGCCATGAGTGTTTGAATGATGTAATGCTTTTTTATGTACTTGATTGACGTGGCGAGTGTAAGCCAACTATGTTATCTCCCCTTTTATTATCTATATTACATGGGATGTTGTGAAGATTGCCTAACTTGCGACATATGCCTTCAATGCGATTATGCCTCTAAGTCGTGCCTCGACACGTGGGAGATATAGTCGCATCGAGGGTGTTACACTATCCTATCTAATTATGATTGTTCCGCGCCTATATGGACTAAACCCTCCGGTTTATATAGACACCCGAGGGGACCAGGGTTGTACAAAGTTGGGTACAGAGAAAGGAATCTTCATATTGGGATGCCAAGCTTGCCATCCACGCCAAGGAAAGTCCCATTCGGACACGGGTGGGAGTCTTTGGCCTTGCATCTTCACTATCCATCAGTCCGACCTACGTACCATAGTCCGGACGCCCGAGGACCCCCTAATCCAGGACTCCCTTAGACACAACAAAGCAGTACAAGTACCATTCCTTTCCGGTTTAATATGGCTTAATTTGAAACAAGAAAAATACACTAGCGGTCGACGTATGTAACAATACGCTCTTTACATTCACTATATATAGTTTTGGAGTGATTATACGATCACTAGCTCATCGTAGAGCACCGTATTGCACCCTACTGACCGGCCACATAGTCGACGTGGCACTTTGTTGACTGGTTAAATTGTCACCTAGTTTTTTGGGTCCCACGTGTCAGTTGGCAGCGCAAAGAAATCAGTTGAACAAAACTTTACGCAGGCGGAACAGAGTCTAACCCTTGCGCGTGAACCACCCTGGCTGTGTATGTGAGTGCATGCACGTCTAATCCCTCGGTCTTCCAACAAAGAGTGTACATCGGCTAAAAAACAAAGAGTGTACATCTACACTTCCAATGCATTTATCCTTTAATCTAAAATTGATATTGATTAACTAATGCACCAACTTGTACTCTAGCTATATGCTACATGTCTATCCTTAATTACAACATGCAACAACTTTCATTTAATCTTCTTCTCTCAATGGTCGCATGCACACATAAATCTGTTACTTTTGGGCATTAATTATTCCCTGGTCACTCTGTAAATCTCTAAATGTACAGTCTTTCACGGAGGTAGGGAGTAGGTTGAGCACTTGAGCGTGAGCGTGTGTGTTGCATCGCGTGCTGTGTGCGGCATGGGTGCGTGAGTGTTGCGTGCGTCCACGTGTACGTGTGAGTGTTGCATGTTGCTTGCATGCATGCATGCATGCATGAGGCTTTTACTCCCTCCCATTGACATGTTCATATTTCAAGCTTCCTCTATTCCCTCCATATTTTGATACTCCCTATGTTCCCAAATACGGAGTAAAAGCCTCCCTCTGTTCCCACGTAGTATTTGTCTCTCTAGATATATTTCAACAAGTGACTACGTACGGAGAAAAATGAGTGAATCTACACTCTAAAATATGTCTACATACACCCTATGTTGTATTACATTTGAATGCCTAAAAATACAATTTTAGGAACGGAGGGAGTAGCAAATAAACATTAAGTTCTCTTGTTTTTCCCTCCTTGGTCACGGTGCACAACCAAAGATGACTCACCTGGATGGAGGGAGTAGATGGTCAAAGTTTGACACAAAATTAATGCATTGGTAACATAATGTTTTGAGGAAAACGAGTGCATTAATTGAGTGTTTTTGTAAACTACAAAATTTATTTAACCACTCACATCTACCTTGGTTGATGAGATTTTTGAATTGAGCCCTATAAACCGAAAAGGAGGTAGTACTAGTGCTCCTGCATTATTGGTTCCGGGTGCCATGGCCAACGTTTCATCTTGTTGGACAGGATGCATCGATGCTTACATGGGGTGCTAAGCACATTAAAAACTTTGGCAACTAACGCTCCCAATGCTTACATGTACAGGTGCTTAACTTGTTGGTGCTAAGCATCCTTTATTTAATGATTTTGTAACTAAAGTTCTTCATGCATTGGTGGGATTATTCCATTTAAGTCTTTTGTCTAGGTTCTCGCGCTTAGTACTGGAGTCACCACACTTATCTCTCCTCTTAATTACCTTGCCACATTAGACTTTTTGCCTACATGCCAGCCTTAGCACCTGTACAAGGCGGCATTGGGAGGGGACCGAGCATACAGGCATAGGGATACTATAGATAGGAAGTCTTCGCGATCCATTATTCCCCATCTCAGTCAGAGAGCACTATTCAACTAGTCTTTATAGTGTAGTGACAATACACGCTGCAGCAGATGGGGCACTTGATTAATAAGCTGAACCAGCGTGTTGGTGTTACTAAATCAACCTAACCCAGTACTGCCATCATGTTTGCCAGCGTGACACTGACACTGCTCTAGAATTAGTTCTGTGATGAACAAGAAAAGAGTGCCTGAAGATACATGTGAGCTGTCGTATCATCACAAGGGGCAGAAGAAAAGCAGCTAGCTAGGAGAATCTTAATTACTCACCTGGAGATTAGAGGAGAAAAAGTAACGAGCTAGGAGCAAAACTGCGGGTGCTTTCGCTGCCTCCGCTACCTCGTGCTACAGCCATGGCCCCTCTCGTGTCATCACCGCGGTGACAGAGAGGATCAGAGGATGTGGGGGGAGGTGGTCGTGAAGATTGAAGATGTAGCAGTTCGGGCTGTGAAAAACTGGCAGGTAGAGAGATTCCTCCTTTGCCTACAGGGATGCTGGCCACTGCATCGCGGAGCGATGGCCTCCCCGGCCTGCGGCTTTCACCGACCACCACATGGCCGTGCTGCAGCCACTATTGTACATTGGTTTGGGAGGATACCCGCCATTAAAGGCCGGCTCAGCTTGTCCCCAAGCTCACAAAATCTTCCCTCGTGGTCCGCCTCATCTTCCTACAATGCACAAGGTCCGCGGCCAAAGCGGGGCGAGCTGATGCAGCCGTACTACTACTACTAATGTGATTCAGTGAAGAAGGGATATTAAGAACAAACTTCAGAGATCCCTCTACTGAAATTTCAGAAAAAATAGAGAGACAAAGTTCAGAGATCCCTTTGCTGAATATTAGCATGCGATACAAACTTGACTTCTATCAGACAACAAAAAATGTGTCGGCGTATAGGTGGCAGTGGCTCCATTTCTCACAGAATCTATAGGGGTCCCTTCTTGCCATGTCAAGCAATTCACTTGCTGTAAAAAAAATTGTATCCTATATTTTGGAGCCTCATGACGCACACTAGTTTACATTCTTCACCGATGCATCGCTTTTCTCTGGAGTTGAAAGACACGGAAGTTCATCCTAGCAGACTATGTGGTTCAGTGTGTATATTAAATGAAGGAAAAAAGAAATAGTAAGTGTCCAGCAGCATCAGTGTGTGGCTGCCTATAATTCTTCTCTCTGTGTGTGTGCGCACGCGCTGCACACGAGCATGAGTAAGAGGTAAAAATGGAGGCGCCCGGGGCCAGAACCTGGCGAAGTAGACCAGCCAGAGTAGTCGGGCGAGGCCATGGCATCTGACCGCAGACGACGACGAATCCGCGACATTCTAGCTTGCTGCCGTTGGGTGCGTGACATTCTGTTGGTGTGTCGCGTGAGTGGTGAGTGTGTGCGTCATACTAGTAATATGTGCAGGGTGCATGCATGTATGAGTGCACAAGCGTATTCTCACACACGATGTCAAAAAGAGTTACAGATTTTGTACACAACTCGTATGCACCACAGATGTTCGTGTTTATGCCCCAAAAGGAGAATACTACATTTATAATAAAACTTGTCCCTTCTCTCTGAAAAAAACTAGAAGTTCAAATTTAAATAATGGAGCAGTTCGATGTTTATTACAAAACCAAGAAGTCCAAATTACAAAAATAGAGCACTTGGATATTTATAACAAACTCCGAAATAAAAAGAAGAAGTTCAAATTAAAGTAATGGAGTAGTTCAATGTATACGGGAAACTCAAAATTCTTTCCGTTCCTAGAAAAATAAAAGTATGAAGTTCAATTTTATTTAAAAATGTATGATGCTTAAAATTATTTAAAAACAATATTTTTTCCTAAAGAATAAAACTAAGAAGTTCAAATAAAAATAACAGAGAAGTTTGATGTTTATAAAAAGACTCAGATTTTTTCTCGTTACAAAAGAATTAAATGAAGAAGATCAAATTAAAAATAAAAGGAACAATCAAAATGACTTTCCCCATTACTAAAGATCATCAATAAAATAGAACAAACTAAAAAAATGGAGTAGTTGAAAATTTATAAAAAAGAAATGTACTTTCCCCATTTGTGAAAAGACCCCCGGAAGTTCAAATTAAACCAACGAAGCGGTTCAATGTTTACTAGAAGCTCGAATTTTTAGTGGCTTATAAAGAATAAAACCAAGAAGTTCAATTCAAAATGACGAAGAAGTTCAATTTTACAAAGCACAACAGTTTGATATTTATTTGAAAACTCGATTTCTTCGGTTACTAAAGAATAAGACCAATAAGATCTATTCGAAATAACAAAGAATTCGATGTTTCTAACAGAAATCCAATTTTCACATTCCTAAAAAGCACACAAAGAAGTTGAAAAAAAAAGTTAGAGAGGTCCGATGTCTATAAAAATCTCAGATTTTTTTGTTACTAAAGTGAAATATGGAGAAGTTCAGGTACTGCATGGTGTGTCTTTCGTATGAGAAAATAAGAGTAAAAAAGCGAAGTCCAAAATTTTTGTTGCTAGAAGTTCAAATGCACAGACCAGGAAAGTTCAAAAAGTTCCTCCTGTTCAACAAGTTTCCACAATGGAAGCTCAAATTAAAATAACAAAAAATAGTTTAGAAAAATAATTAGAAAAAGAATGTGTAGGGGGTCCAATATTTATGACAAAACTAGAATATTTTGATGCTAAAGAAATAAACTAAGAAGTTCAAATTATAAAAAAGAGAAGTTCAATATTTATAAAAAGAGCACAGGTTTTCTTCGTTACTAAAGAATAAAATTAAAGAAGTTCAAATGAAAATAAAAGGAGTAGTTTGATGTCTATGGAAAACTCAAATTCTTTCCATTTCTAGGAAAAATAAAAGTATGAGGTTCAATTTTTAAAAATTGTTTGATGCTTATTTGAAAACATATTTTTTCTAAGAAGAAGACTAGGAAGTTCAATTTGAAATAACAGAGAATTTTTAATTATATAAAAAAACTTAGATTTGTTGCAAGAAGTTCACGTGCACCTTCGTGCACGGTTTTGAATTTATATTGCGGGACTTTGACCTCCAAGTAGTGCAAGTTATGCTTTTTCAGGTGATAATAAAAGTGTAGAAAAATAAAAGATTAAAAGGTTTGTTGACAAAAGTTCAAGTGCTCTGTCCCGGGAAGTTCAAAAATTCTTGCGAGAGAGGTTCTCCTTGTATTTCCATGTTCGAGAAAAAAAAGAAATTGTTTTTTTGCGTTTTAAAATAATTCTCTCAATCCACAAAGAAGTTCATTTATTATTTGGGAGCAACTTGATTTCAAAAAGAAAATAAAAATTCTAATTATAAAAATAGAAAAATTTCATGTACTACATGGTGTGAGTTTAATATGAGAAAAATGAATTAGAAAGCAAGGTCTAATTTTGTTATTGTTATAAGTTCAAATCCTCGGTCGGAGAAAGTTAAAAAAATTACTACGAGAGAGGTTAGTACAAAAGGAATATCATTTGTGTAACACTGAAGAATGGATGAGAACATTACAAACGAAAATACGTCACAGAAGTTCAATGTGAAAACAGTAGTAAGTTCAACTACTACGTTGAATGAATTTTAGATGAAAAACTTTTAAAATTGTCGCGAGTATGAAAAGATGATCAACACGGGAAACTTGCGTGTTTACAATAGCTTTCCATCGGTATATCACATGCTAAATTCCGGTGAATGGATGGAGAGCTACTTGAAGTGGATGGAGATCTGCGAGAAAAAAAACACGTGAAAAACAGAGTGAAGTTCAAGCACACACGCTGAGAAGTTCAGGTTCTTCACGTGATGCATATTTGAAGAATATGTTTCGCAATAAAGGCAGAATGCATGATATCGCCATTTTTGAAATTACTTGAAAACGTCCAGGATTCAGAGAAAACCATCAGCACGAAAAAGTTTCGAATTTTCCATAGCTTTTCAGCGGTATATTATTTGCCCCATTCCGATAAAGTTTGTAGAAATTACGGCAAAAATACGTTTTTATCCATTTTCAAAACTGACATAAAACCATAATGAATTAGGAGAAACAATATATATAAAAAAATCGCATTTCTTCAAGCTTTTCAACGCCATATAATTTGCTTTATTTGGACGTACGGTTAAAAAATTAACTCGAAAATACAAACTCGGTGGAACTTGTACCGTTTTCTAAATTACTTTTAAATCGTTCAAAATTAGAAAAAACTTTCAACATGAAAAACTAGCGCATTTTCACAAGCTTTCCAACGCCATATCATTTGCCTCAATTGGATTAGCCGTTTAGAAATTACATTGGAAATACGAACACGGCTGCTCGGTTTGCGAAATTTTACGATTTTCCAAATTACTCTTTATCCATAGTGAACTAGAGAAAACTTTCAACATGTGGAAGGAGCGGTTTTGCAGCAGCTTTCGAACGCCATATTATTTGCCTCATTCCGATAAATGGTTTAGAAATGCAATCGAAAATATGATTCACGTTTTTTGTACGAAGAAAAAACGATTTTCAAAACTGCTCTTAAACCGCTTTTATTTTGCCAAAAGTTTAACTTGGGTCATAATATTGGTGTCCATAGCTTTCCAACAGTATATCGCAAGCCCTATTTGGGCACCTTTTAGATGAAGTTCAACCTAGTACTCGGGGAAGGTCAGGCGCGTTACTCGGGAAGTTCATGTTGTGATCAGAATAGTGTTTATGTATATATATTCCCCGTGTGCTAGGTTAAACTTCCGCCAACATTGCCCAAATGGGGCTTGCTATATACCGTTGGAAAGCTATGGACACCAGCATCATGACCCAAGTTAAATTTTTGGCAAAATGTAAGCGGTTTAAGAGCAGCTTTGAAAACCGTTTTTTCTTCATACAAAAAATGTGAATCGTATTTTCGATCGCATTTTTAAACCGTTTATCGGAATGAGGCAAATAATATGGTGTTGTAAAAGCTGCTGCAAAACCGCTCCTTCCACATGTTGAAAATTTTCTCTAATTCACTATGGATAAAGAGTAATTTGGAAAAAGTAAAATTTCATAAACCGAACAGCTGAGTTCGTTTTTTTGATGTTATTTCTAAATGGCTAATCCAATGGATGCATATGATATGGCGTTGGAAAGCTTATGAAAATGCGCTACTTTTTCATCTTGAATGTTTTTTTTCTAATTTTGAATGGTTTAAGAGTAATTTAGAAAATGGTCCAAGTACTACCGAGTTCGTATTTTCGAGCTAATTTTTTAACCGTGTGTCCGAATGCAGCAAATGATATGGCGTTGGAAAGCTTGAACAAATGCGAAACTTTTTGATATGTAATTTTTCTCCCAATTCTTTACGGTTTTAAGTCAGTTTCGAAAATGGCGAAAAACGTATTTTCGCCGTAATTTCTACAAACTTTATCAGAATGGGGCAAATAATATACCGCTGAAAAGTTACGGAAAATGCGAAACTTTTTCATGTTGATGGTTTTCTCTGATTCCTAGTCGTTTTCAAGTAATTTTGAAAACGACGGGATTATGCGTTTTACCTTTATCGCGAAACAGATTCTTCGGAAATGCACCGCGTGAGGAACCTGAACTTCTCGGCGCGTGTACCTGAACTTCACTCTGTTTTTCACGTGATTTTTTTGCTCGTAGGTCTCCATCCACTGCTCGTAACTCTCCATCCATTCACCGAAATTGAGCAGGTGATATACCGATGGAAAGTTGCTGTAAGCACACAAGTTTCCCGTGTTGATCATCTTTTCATACTCGCGATGATTTTAAAAGTTTTTCATCTAAAATTCATTCAGCGTGGTAGTTGAACTTCCTGCTGTTTTCTTGTTGAACTTCTGTGACGTATTTTTGTTTGTAATTTTCTCATCCATTCGTCAGTGTTACACAAATAATATTCCTTTTGTACAAACGTCTGTCACAATAAATTTTTTAACTTTCTCCGGCCGAGGACTTGAACTTACACAAATGATATTCCTATCGTTTTGAGGTAAACTAAAAAATGGTGATATCATGATTTATGCGTTCATCGCGAACGAAAATGCACTGTGTGAAGTAGTTGAACTTCACACTGTTTTTGACGTGCTGTTTTTTGACGCGTCGTTTTTTGCACCGCGTGAAGTAGTTGAACTTCTGGGACATGTCTGTTTGAACTTCACTCATTTTCACTTTATTGTATTTTGATTATATGAAATACACACCATGTAGTACGTGAACTTCCGATCGTTATCACTCTGAACTTCTCTCTGGTTTGAGAGAATTATTTTAAAACACAAAAAACAACATATTTTTTTGTATTTTCGACATCTAAATACACGGTGAAGCTCTCTCACAAGAATTTTTTAAACTTTTCCTCGCCGAGCACTTGAACTTCTAGCAACCATTTTTTCGTATATGAGTTGTTTTTAAAAGTGCAAAAAATAGCTTGTGTTTTTTATTTTTTTAACAGGTAAATCCTAGGTTTTAATAAACTCCGAACTTCTGTCTTATTTCAATACGAACTTCAACTTTTTATATTTTGAGTAAAGAATTGTATTCGATTTTTATACGGAAAAAATTGAACATGGAAATACAAGGTGAACCTCTCTCGCAATAATTTTTGAACTTCCCCGAAAAGAGTAATTGCACTTCTTTTAACAAACCTTTTAAAATTTTATGTTTCTATACTTTTATTTTCACCTGAAATGCACTCCTTATAGTACTTGAACTTCTCATTGTTTTCACTATGAACTTTTGCCGCATTTTCGTGTATACGTCGCATTTTTTTGCCGTTTTAAAACATGTAATTGGAGGTCAGACGTCCAACAATATAAATTCTGAACCATGCACGGAGGTTCATGTTAACTTCTTGCAATAAATCTATGTTTTTATATACTTCGAACTTCTCTGTTATTTTATTTCAATTTCTTAGTCATATTCTTAGAAAGGAAATATGTTTTTAAATAAGCATCAAACATTTTTTTGTAAATTGAACTTCATAGTTATATTTTTCTTAGAAACAGTAATAATTTGAGTTTCATGTATATTGAACTACTTCTTTATTTTAATTTGAACTTTGCCATTTTTATTCTTTAGTAATAAGGAAAATCTGAGTTTTTAATAATTATCGAACTTCTCTATTTTTTAATCTGGACTTCTTGGTTTATTTATTTTTAGTATCAAAATATCCAGGTTTTGTCATAAATATTGGACCTCCTCCACATTTTTCAAAATATAGATTTATTTGTAAAAACATAGACACAAACGGGAGAGAGAATTATGTGAGCATAAAGTCGGTAGCAATTTCAAACTTTCCCTCGTTGAGCACTTGAACTTCTAGCAAGAAATGTTTTTCATTTTATAAGTTGGTTTTAAAATGTCAAATGGCATTGGTTTTTGTTTTTCGAACATGTAAATCCTAAGTTTTAATAAACTCCAAACTTTCATGTTATTTTAATTTGAACCTCACATTGGTTTTATTTTGTATTAGAGATTAGAATCCGAGTGTTCAATAAACATTGAACCGTTCCATTATTTTAATTTGAACTTCTAGGTTTCTTTTAGAAACTGGGAAATCAATTTTCTAATTAAATTTTCTAAACTACTTTCTGTCATTTTAATTTGAGCTTCCATTTGTGGACATTTTGATGGGGTATTCCTTTTTTATTCGAACTTGTTGCAATGTACATTTTTAGTTTCATTTTATTACTTTTTCGTCATCTGAACTTGTGGTGTTGGCACACACCCACACACAAAACACATTTTTCACATGTGAATTTTGCATACAAACATTTCTTTTATAAGATATTTTGAATTTCTGTTTTTTGTATGTACGAACTTTCGATTTATTCAAGAAATAAAGGAAAAATGTACCCATAGCACGAGCACACCGAACACACGCACACATGACCACCAGACGCACGCAAACATTCTGGGTTTCCCTAGTTGAACTTATGAATTTTTTTAGATTTTTTAATTTTGCCAAAATAATCATTTTTCTTTTACATTGCTTTTGGGTAGGCATGGGTGCTGCCGTCATCGGTGGTTGGGCGCCGGGCGACGGCGACACCAGTTAGGCGCAGTGATGCAACATCGTCGCAAGTTGGCCGGGGTGGATAGTGCGGGAGGTGGGGTTCATCGAACTTCCTGGGTTTCCCAGGTTGAATTTACAAAACGTAAATTGATTTTTTAATCCAAACTGACTATTTTGTTTTACAAGTTGTCTACTTTTATAGTTGGAAGTATATCGAGCAAAGATGAATATTTATGTTCAGAGGGAAGGAAATGTCCCTTAGTATTTGTGCCAGAGGAAATAATTTTGTTTTTCTTTTGGGGCATAAACACAAGCAGCTTTAGAGAGAATACTTTTTTGTTGTTACGGGATAAGATTTTTGAACTTCAGCTATTGGCGTATTTTAAAACCCAAGGTGATTGCCCGCGCCCTGGATCCCACAGCATACTAGTGACACTCTGTTTGTCTATGTATTCACACATGTACTAAGTTTGTGGTTAATACAATTCTAACATGAATAATAAACATTTATCATGATATAAGGAAATATGAATAACAACTTTATTATTGCCTCTAGGGCATATTTCCTTCAAGGTCTTGAACCCTAGTATCCATTATGTTCTAAGATTGATGTTGCTATGACTTGGCCATGCTTAATGCTTGTCACTTTGGGCCCGGGTGCCATGATTTTAGATCTGAACCGTTTATGTTATCACCATTATATCCATGTTCTAGATCCGATCTTGCAAGTTATAGTCACCTACTACGTGTTATGATCCGGCATCCCTAGAGTGACAATAACCGGGACTTCTTCCGGTGATGACCGTAGTTTGAGGAGTTCATTTATTCACTATGTGTTAATGCTTTGTTCCGGTTCTCTATTAAAAGGAGGCCTTAATATCCCTTAGTTTCCTATATGGACCCCACTACCACGGGAGGGTTGGACAAAAGATGTCATGCAAGTTTTTTCCATAAGCACGTATGACTATTTACGGAATACATGCCTACATTATATTGATGAACTAGAGCTAGTGCCATATCACCCTAGGTTATAACTATCTCATGACGAATATCATCCAACAAGTCATCGATCCAATACCTATGAATTTACCTTATATTGTTCTTGCTATGTTACTGCTGCTATCATCACTGTTACACTTGCTGCAAAACTATTGCTATCACTGTTATCATTACTGTTGCTACTATTATCAAAACTATCATACTACTTTGCTACTGATCACTTTTCTGCAGATAATTAATCTCCAGGTGTGGTTGAATTCACAACTCAACTGCTAATACCTTCAATATTCTTTCGCTCCTCTTGTGCCGAATCTATAAATTTTGGTTGAATACTCTACCCTCGAAAACTGTTCTGATCCCCTATACTTGTGGGTTATCACCCCACCATGCGGATTGAGGATTTTCTTCTCCACATTCATATGGCATGAGGACATGACCTCCACGCCATCAAATATCTACCATTAAGGCTCAAAGGACCAGCCTGACATTGGTTAAACAGCCTTCCCGAAGACTCCATAGGGAGCTGGGAAGGGCTCAAGGATGCTTTCCAAGCGAGCTTTCAGGGCACCTATGTCCGGCCTTCGAATTTTGATGACCTGAGCCATGTGGTCCAACAGCCCGGTGAGTCGGCCCGACAATTCTGGAATCGGTTTTTGACCAAAAAGAATCAGATAGTCGATTGCCCGGACGCTGATGCCATAGTCGCGTTCAGACATAGTATCCAGGACGAATGTCTCGCACGCCAGGTCAGCCAGGATAAGCCGAAGACAATGGCGGCTCTTACATCCCTCATGACCCGCTTTTGTGCGGGAGAAGATAACTCATTGGCTCGTACAAGCACCAACCCAGAAGACCCCGGTACTTCAGAAGTCAGGGATGGCAGCGGAAAGCCAGGCGCAATAAAAATAAGCGTCAGCACAATGGCGCTGAGGCCGATGACATGACAGTAAATGCCGGATTCCACAATTCCAAGTCAGGGCCACGAAAAAAGCCCTCTAAAGGAAACCAGGATGGACCCACCAAGTTGGACGTCATCCTGGATAGGCCTTGCCAGATCCATGGCACCTTGGACAAGCCCGCTAGCCACACCAATCGTAATTGTTGGGTGATCAAGCAGCCCGGAAAACGCACAGCCGAGGACACGGGCGAAAGCACCCGCAACAAGGACGACGAGGAACCTCGCAGGCGGAACCATGGTGGCCAGAAATAATAACTGCCTGAGGTCAAAATAGTGAATATGATCTATGCCACTCATATACCCAAGAAGGAGAAGAAGCGCACAATTCGGGGCATCTACACCATAGAGCATGTAGCCCCAAAATTTAATCCATGGTCGGTGGGGGAGTCCTGGATTAGGGGGTCCTCGGACGGTCGGACTATATCCCTTGGCCGGACTGTTGGACTATGAAGATACAAGATTGAAGACTTCGTCCCGTGTCTGGGTGGGACTCTCCTTTGCGTGGGCAAGTTTGGCAATTCGGATATGTAGATCTCCTCCCTTGTAACCGACTCTGTGTAACCCTAGCCCCTCCGATGTCTATATAAACCGGAGGGTTTAGTCCGTAGAACAACATCAATCATACAATAAGCTAGCTTCTAGGGTTTAGCCTCTCCGATCTCATAGTAGATCAACTCTTGTAATACTCATATGATCAAGATCAATCAAGCAGGAAGTAGGGTATTACCTCCATTGAGAGGGCCCGAACCTGGGTAAACATTGTGTCCCCCGCCTCCTGTTACCATCCGCCTTAGACGCACAGTTCGGGACCCCTTACCCGAGGTTCGCCGGTTTTGACACCGACATTGGTGCTTTCATTGAGAGTTTCATTGTGCTGTCATGATAAGGCCTGATGGCTCATCTTGTTGTCAGGGACAACGTTACCTCTAGGGGAGCCCTGGCTGTAGGACAACCCTCCGATTAGGCGGCTTCGTTGTGACCGCCCCGTCGGCCGTCGCGCCAACGATGACTTCTCGGGTAATCAAAAACAGCCTCCACATTGGCTAGGGATTCACCGAGTAGATGGATCCAATGAAGATCTCTTCTTTGAATGAGCTCTTGGATTGCATCACTGCCTTGGGAGTCGCTACGAACTATGATCGGATCGGGCTTAAACCCGACCAAAGGGAGATTAACTCTCCGCCGGTTACCCATCAGATAGCGGTGGTGGAGGAGCGATGCAGCAATTCTTCCTCTATTTTGAGGACAAACTATGTCCGGATTCCCGAGCTCTCCGAGCCGGATACCCGTCTACGGGAGGACATGGCCCAAGCTTCGAACCTGGAATGGAACAGCGGGCTAGTACCATTGGGCAACGTCCCAGAGCCCGAACTACCAAACTTGGAAACTCCTTTGGGTCTCAGACCGAGTTAGGGTTTGGACTTAAATCTACCCACCCACCCTCACATAAGTGATCTTTCCCATATTAGACAAGAGCCCCAAGAGACAGTACATCACTATTGGGCTAGATTCCTCTTTGCAATAAGCAAGGTGAAGGACTGTCGCGAGGAAGACGCAATTTCATTCTTTTGCAAAAATTGCACGGACAAGGGAATCGTCAACGCCATAAGTCGCCGTGATATAACACACTTCGCTGACTTGGCGTCCATAGTACGGAAGTAATGTGCAATGGAAAGCACTTGGAAAACCAAAACACAATTCCGGGATCCTCCGGCTCTAACTAAACCCTCTGTCCAAACTAAAAGGGTGTACTCTCATAAGTCACACAATCCAATTACAAAGAAGCCAAATCCCACTATAGGGCGCGAAACCGTATTGGAGGTATGGCTCAATGGGCCATGCAAAATTCACAGTACATCGGATACCATGCCAACACACAATCTTAGAGCATGTTGGATACTCCGGCAGGTGGCCAGGAGCGGCGAGGATCTCCTCATCAACAATACCGCAGAGCACCCTCCCGCGTAAAATAACAATACAGTACTGACAGTCTTCGAGACTTTCGCCTCAAACAATAGGCGCAAGCGGGCACTTCCCAGCCTTGCCGAAGTCTGCCACGTTGCAACGATAAATCCATGGAACGACACGGCCATAACCTTCAATGCCAGGGATGAACCTCAATTCCGTATAGCCCAAAGTCCAACCGCTTTGGTCCTTAGTCCAATTATGGACGGCTTCTGGCTTACTAAAGTACTCATGGACGGTGGCAGCGGATTAAACCTCATCTATGAGGAGACTCTTAGAAAAATGGAAATAGACAAGAGCCGCATTGAGGAAAGCAGCATGACCTCCAGAGGAATTATCCCCAGTCGGGAGGCACGATGTGCGAGAATTACAGGTCCGAAGAAATCACATTCCAGGTGGCCCCGCTTAGCAGCGGATAGCACGCCCTTCTAGGGCGAGAGGCATTCACGATCTTCCAAGCTATACCCCATTACGGGTACATGAAGCTCAAGATGCCCGGGCCCAATGGAATCATCACTCAAGCTAATGATCCGGGCATAGCACTCTGCGCCAAAAATAAAACCACCGCACTGGCCCTCGAAGCGTTATCCGAAGCCCTCACGGCCGAAGAACTAACTGCACTGTGCTCTATAGTGGACATGGACGACGTGATACTCGACAAAAGACCCAAGTCCCCCTCCTTTAAACCAGCGGACGAAATATTCAAATTCCAGGTCCACCCAACGGACCCTACAAAAACAACATCTATCGGGGCAGAGCTGAACCCCGCAACAGACGCCGCACTGCGGGAGTTCTTACGCGAGAATTGGGATATCTTCGCCTGGCATCCTTCAGATATGCCAGGCATCCCACGCAGGCTGGCCGAGCATAGCCTAAAAACTCTAAAAGGATACAAGCCGATCAAGCAAACTCTTCGGCGTTTCTACGAACCCAAGCGACAAGCCATGGGAGAAGAACTAGCCAAGTTACTCATGGCCGGATTCATTAGAGAAATAAAACATCCGGACTGGCTAGCAAACCTGGTGATGGTAGCATAGAAGGACAAATCCTGGCGCCTAAGTGTCGATTTTAACGACCTTAACAAGGCTTGCCGCAAGGATCCCTTCCCCCTCCCCCGCATCGATCAAATTATCGATGCTACCGCGGGACACAACTCATTGTGTTTCCTTGACGCATACTCCGGATACCATCAAATCAAGATGGCGGAGCCCGATCAAGCCGCAACGGCATTCATTACTCCATACGGCCCCTTCTGTTTCAACACCATGCCTTTCGGGCTCAAAAACACCGGTGCGACCTATCAATGCATGATTCAGACATGCCTGGAAGCACAAATCGACAAAACAGTGGAGGCATACATAGACGATGTCATAATTAAAACCAAACACGTAGAATCCTTAATGGACGACTTGAGGCTCACGTTCGACAATCTTCGAACATATGACATTAAGCTCAATCTGGAAAAATGCGTTTTCGTTGTACCCGCCGGAAAGCTCTTGGGCTTCATCATTTCCAACAGAGGAATTGAAGCGAATCCGGCTAAAATCCAAGCTCTATCACAGTTGGCTATCCCAACAAACCTCAAGAAAATCCAGAAATTAACTGGATGCGTGGCTGCCTTAAGCCGCTTTATCTCCCGATTGGGAGAAAAGGCATTACCTCTTTATCGCCTTCTCCGGCACACCGAACACTTCGAGTGGACGGACGCGGCCACGGCCAGATTGGAAGAAATAAAAGCTGCTTTGTCCAGCAACCCAATCTTGGCCGCGCCAAATATCGGCGAACCAATGCTGTTATATATAGCGGCAACACACCAGGTTGTAAGCGCAGTGCTCATCGTCGAACGAGAAACAGACGGACATAAGTTCCTGCTTCGAAAGCTGGTATACAACGTATCTACTGTCCTCACTCCATGCAAATCACAGTACCCACATTATCAAAAGATAGCATACGCGGTCTTCATGGCATCCCAAAAACTACGACACTACTTTCAAGAGTGTTCAATTACGGTGGCCTCCGAGGTTCCACTCAATGACATTATAAACAACCGCGATGCCATGGGCCGGATTGCTAAATGGGCTATATAGATCCACCCATTCGACATATCATACAAACCATGGCGAGCCACTAAGTCACAAGTACTAGACGATTTCGTCGCCGATTGGACAGAAGCCGAACTCCCTAAAGAATATGACACGTATTCCAATTGGATCATGCACTTTGACGGCTCTAAAATGCTGGCGGGTCTGGGAGTAGGCGTCGTCCTGACATCCCCAACTAGAGATACTATCCAATATGTACTCCAAATATAATACACAGACTCCAACAACGCAGCCGAATCTGAGGCCCTGTTGCATGGTCTCCAGATGGCAGTCTCCATGGGCATTCAACGCCTAGAGGTGCGTGGGGATGCGAACCTTGCAATATCTCAAATAAATGGTGATTTTGATGTCAAGGCCACAAACATGGCGTCTTATCGCAATGCCGTCCTCAAAATCTCAGCTCAATTCGAGGGGCTCGAATTCCACCATGTGGCCCGAGAAAACAATCAAGCGGCGGATATCCTCGCCCGAATCGGCGCTAAGCGCGACCCTGTCCCACCTAATATATTCCTGGAAAGGCTATTTGAGCCATCCATGGTGTGGGAAGGGGAGACCGACAATAATAGTCCGGATCCGGCCAGAACACCAGACCCCCAACACTCTGACGTAATCGGAGGCTCCGCCACCGAGATAACACCTTCGGCCCACGTGATTATGGCTGTCATCGCCCCGTGGACAGAACCCTTCTTGGCTTACCTAAATGGGCAAGAACTCCCCGAGGACCAAAATGAGGCACGCTGCATTGTGCGGCAGTCAAAAGCCTAGAAGGTCCACGAGGGAGAACTTTGTAAGAAAAGCGCTACCGGAGTACTGCAAAGGTGCATCTCCGAGGAGGAAGGACGGCAACTTTTGGCAGAAATTCATGCTGGACTCGGCGGCCATCACGCCGCAGCTCGGGCCCTTGTAAGTAAGGCCTTCCATATAGGTTTCTACTGGCCGACAGCTCGAGTAGACGCATAGGACCTCGTTCAACATTGCGTCAGTTGCCAGCTCTTTGCAAACCAAAGCCATATGCCACCTACCGCCCTCCAAACAATCCCCATTATTTGGTCCTTCGTGGTATGGGGGCTTGATATGGTCGGACCCCTTAAAGGAGGAAGCCATAAGAAAAAGTACCTATTGGTCACGGTGGATAAATTCACCAAATGGATAGAGGCCAAACTAGTTAAAACGGCTGAATCTAGACCAGTGATAGATTTCATATCCGGGGTTGTATGCTGCTACGGTGTCCCCCACAGTATTATCACCGATAACGGCTCGAACTTTACAGACGATGAGGTAAAAACTTGGTGTGGCAACATGGGCATTAAGCTCGATTATGCATCCGTCTATCACCCTCAAACTAACAGTCAAGTCGAACGAGCAAATGGTCTTATAATGAGCGGCATTAAACCCAGACTAGTGCTGTCCTTGAAGGAATCAGATACGCACTGGGTCGAGGAGCTCGAGTCCGTACTATGGGGGCCGCGGACCACGCCAAATCGCACTACCGGATACACACCTTTCTTGATGGTGTACGGCGCAAAGGCGGTACTGCCCTGCGACATCATTCATGACTCACCTCACGTGCACATGTACGAAGAGAAAGAAGCCGAGCTAGATCGGCAGGACAGTTTGGACGCCCTGGAGGAGGAGCGTGACGTGGCAAAAGCCCGATCCGCATTCTATCAACAATAGGCTCGACGATATCAAAGCAGAGAAGTACGGGCCAAAACTTATAATGTTGGTGAACTCGTTCTACGCCTACCAGAGAAGAAAAAGGACAAGCTCAAACCCAAATGGGAAGGTCCCTTTGTTATTGACAAATTTCTGACCGATGGAGCGTACCGTCTGCGGGATGCATCGGACAATCGACTCGAGCCAAACCCATGGAACGCGCCCAGACTCCGAAGGTTCTACGCCTATCGCCAGACTCTATGTTCCTCTCCTTACCTTCGACAATTTTTTATATATTCGTTATCTATATTTTTCTGTCTTTCATCCTTTTCTTCACGGCCTTCAAAGGTTAAAATGTGTCTTGACTGCACAATCTGTATGCGCTAAGCGCGCTCATTATACCTGGGGGCTTCTTATATAGAAGATTAATATAATTATGATTCGGGCTCTATGCCTGCCGCACATGTGTTATTTTTACACATGCACCTTTTCTTTGCCATTATATGCATCGATATGACTTAAGTTTTGGCCAAGCTGGGTTGCCTGGCTCTTATGTTTATGCCCTACTTTCCCGTTAATTCGGCTAGGGCATAAGGGGAGCACCTCTGCGATTGTTACTGCCGGGTCAGCCGGACGTGTACCTCAGACTGGGTGAAGCCGAAAGCTAGCGTTCTTAAGGGAATATTCGGTCGGCGAACAAAGGATGACTTTTTTACTTATTAGAATACATACCCCAAAATGTTTATATCATGCGTCTGTGTCGCAGTTCAGACATGCACATTCATGCATGCGTACCCAGGGAAAGAAACCCTTAACAGAACTATTCTCCCTGGAAGATGTTTCTTACTATCCATGTAATATGACATAACTAGTTGGGTAGTTGTCTGTTCAAGCACTTATGACCCCTACGCCTGGTTTCCACGCATAACCCGGTTTTTACACAACTGAGCAGGTATTCGGATACACTCCGGACTGTCGGGTCGGAGGTCAAAGCGAAATGGTCCGCCATGACAAATGATTTCCAATCTGGCTAGGGACAATATATGTCACTCGAAGTACAGTCACTTAGACTGACTAAATTCTTCTTCTATACCATCCAACATGCTGTCTAGCCTACAATCCTGTTGGGAATACTTTGCGGCTAATTTCACCTGGTCATACACCAAGCTGACGGGGATCTCTTTCCCGTCAGGCCCTACAGGTCCGACCTCGGCCATATGGTTCTGGTCAGCCTTGGTATATCGAGTCTTCACCATGGCCCAGGCTTCCCTTGCACCTTGTCGACAGGCAGATATCTTCCATAATCGAAAGCGCTGCCGCACTCTCTTGAGTATCTCTACAAGCTCCTCCATGCCTCCTGGTAGGGAGGCGGATGGCCACAAGGCTTGGGAAAGGTCCTGCATCACTTGCCAAACTTGTTCGTGCAGTTGTGAGAGCTCTGACAGAAGAACTCCCGCAGACCCGGCCATCCCCTCTTGGGGACGGCCCGTCAGCATACCTACAGATATAGCTCTATTAGCTGGTTTCTTCGCCGAACTCTACAGAAGTTCGTTCAAGCACTTACTGAAAATGCCGCGTCGAAGCCTCTTATTCTCCTTTATAGAGTCAGCCAGCTGGGCCCGAACATCTTTCAGTTCAACATCCACCCGGGTATTTGCATCTTGGAGTTTGTTTTTCTCCCGCCTAACTTGTATCAGCACACGCTCACCAGCCTTCAGCTATCGTTGAGCATGTTGCTCCTCCGGATTCACTCCGGGATCATCTGCAAAATCTATTGATTAGATTAGCATGCAAGCCAAATATTAACTGGTATATCTCGTTCTTTTTGATAGGAATAGGTGTTACCAGATGGGGCCTTCTTGGACTCCTCCATTTTGGCAACTGCGACCCGTAGCTGGGCTTTGCACTCCTCCAGCTCTTGAGACAACTGGGTATTCTTCTCAGTAAGAACCTATGCAAATAATGATCCTTAAATCAGTTGTGCCAACTGTTTCGAGTCTCGGGGACTACTGGTATATATATATATAGTTATCAGATTTTCTTACCCGTATATCCTTTACATACTGGCCCGTGGCTTTGGCAAGACCATTTTGAGCAGCTCGGATGTACGCATCCCCTGAGTTGAAGGCATCAAACGCCTCTTCAGAAAAACTGGGGTCACGGAGTACTGTCCGGCGACGCATGTGCTTCATGGCACTCTCCACACTTCGGAATTTGTAGCGGACAGCCTATCCGCATCCTCGGCAGGAGGAATATCCGTCGTTGTCCCCACGTTAGCATCTGCCTCCAAGTCCGACTCTGGAGCCCGGCTGGTGGAGGCATGGCCGGCAGGCTCTCCGAATATGGTCCGGCAAGCGTTTTTCCTGGTTTTGACCACGGACGTTATTATATTTTAAAGACAATAACATGGAGCAGGGTTCTTTTAAATACCTCTCCGATGACATCTCAGCCCTGACCGCCTTCCTTTTAAGTGTACCCGGTTTCGGTGCCCCATGTTGGTGAGTCATTGCAGGTTCGACATGGCGTCCCGAGGGCCTTCCGGCAAGACACCATACGTGTGCGGTGGGTGAAGTGCGAAAGAGGGGATCCTTCTCGGAAGTTGGGACTCCGGTTTTACTTACATGCGATGCAGGGAGCAGTCCAGGATAATTGGCCGTGATGGCCACCAAGGCACCGTCGCGGCTTAACTGATAAAACGTCTTGTCGATGAGCTCCATGAATATGTCCGGATCTTCTTCGAGTCCGGGATCGAGGGCCCGATCAGGGTCCTCTAGCTGTGGAGATGGGCTGTGAATCTCCCTCACAGATTTTCGTAGTTCCTGCTATGAAATAGCAAGGTAAAGATTTATGACAAAGGAAGTGGGAAGGTTTGGAGTAAAAAGCAGGAGCTCACCCAGTTTGGGGGGTTGTACATGGAGAATCCATCCTGTGGCTTAATACGGATGAACTCCTCTTCCTCTCCCTTATATAAATTGGACAGTATTTTCGCCAGAGCGGCGGCGGAGTCTGGACATTTACGGCCGCAG
>NC_041382.1:496165198-496169667 GCF_002162155.2 Triticum dicoccoides
CATTGTACATATTGACATAACCTCGATTATTGTGAGTCTTGATTTGGCCAGTGTCTTTATCCGTCTCATCAGGTAAAGGACCTCTCTGTTATGTTCCTCCCGGGGGCTTCGAGGGTGCTAGCTACGACATTTCTTCAAAGGGGCGTTGTTGAACTCAGGAAGGCCCATCCGAATAGGGTCTGGAAGGGGAACGTCCTCCATATAAAACCACTCCGAAGGCCAGTCTTCGGATGTCTTCTTTGGAGTACCGGACAGGTATCCGGTCCCGGCGATGCGCCATATTTCGGCTCTGCCCACTTGAAATATTGACCCCTTCTGTGTACGGGGAACGAGGCAGAATAGCCTTTGCCATAGCTCGAAATGAGCTTCGCAGCCCAGAAATAGCTCGCAAAGGGCAACGTAGCCTACAATGTGTTATATGGAGGCGGGAGTAAAGTTATGCAGCTGGAGGCCATAGAACTCCAGGAGCCCACGGAGGAATGGATGGATTGGAAATCTGAGTCCCCTCAGTAAATAAGGGACGAGGCATACCCGCTCTCCCGTGGATGGGTTGGGAAAGCTTTCAGCTTGCTCCCCGCCATTATAAGTGGCTAGTCCGTCTCGGACGGGGACCATGTACGCAGGAGGGAGAAACCCATGGGTCTGCAACTCTACTAGTTGGCTATGGGGAATAGAACACTTCTCCCAACTACCTGGCTTAGGGATACGGGGGCGAGAGGAGGAGTTGCGGTGGCTGGCCATGATGGGATGGATTTTTCCAGGCATGCTTCGATGGATACTCGCTGTGGGAAGGTGGTGTGATCTAGATCTGAAGATCCTCGACTGTTTAAATAGACGATTCATATGCCTGGTTAAGGTGGTAAATGTAAAAACACCCCGACCTGTCGCATTCGCTCGACACATGGAAGATAGCCATTATTAAGGCACAAAAGCCGAGGAGTGCAACATTCATGGGAGGCCGGACACAACTCGCTACGACAGGCACTCAGGATTTGGAGGAGAACCCGCCTTGCAATGCCGAAGACAATCTGCGCGCCGGACTCATCGTCATTGAAGCCTGCTTCAGGGGCTACTGAGGGAGTCCTGGATTAGGGGGTCCTCGGACGGCCGGACTATATCCCTTGGCCGGACTGTTGGACTATGAAGATACAAGATTGAAGACTTTGTCCCATGTCCGGGTGGGACTTTACTTTGCGTGGAAGGCAAGCTTGGCAATTCGGATATGTAGATCTCCTCCGTTGTAACCGACTCTGTGTAATCGTAGCCCCTCCGGTGTCTATATAAACCGGAGGGTTTAGTCCGTAGGACAACAACAATCATACCATAGGCTAGCTTCTAGGGTTTAGCCTCTCCGATCTTGTGGTAGATCAATTCTTGAAATACTAATATCATCAAGATCAATCAAGCAGGAAGTAGGGTATTACCTCCATCGAGAGGGCCCGAACCTGGGTAAACATTGTGTCCCCCGCCTCCTTTTACCATCCGCCTTAGACGCACAGTTCGGGACCCCCTACCCGAGATCCACCGGTTTTGACACCGACAGTCGGCTTGTCCGATCACCTTTGACCCCAAGTACCACCCGACCAATATTCGTCATGGAGGATCGACGGCTTTGGTCCTATATCCCATTATCAATGTACCACCTTACCAGAGTCCTCACGGATGGTTGCGGCATCCTCAACCTGATCTATGAAGATACAATAAGGAAAATGGGAATCGACCGTCAAGGATCAAACCCAGCAGCGCCACCTTCAAGGGGGTCATCCCAGGCATTGAAGCCTGCTGTTCAGGCACCCTCACTTTGGAAGTAGTATTCGGCTCTCCAGATAACTTCCGGAGGAAGACTTGATCTTCGACATCGCCCCCTTTGGCAGAGGCTATCATGCCCTCCTAGGCCAAACGGAGTTCACTTGCATCAACGATGTCCCCCATTATGCCTACCTCAAACTAAAAATGCTCGGACCAAGAGGAGTCATCACAGTTAATGGCAATACGGAGTGCTCTCTCCGGACCGAGGAACACACTATGGCCTTGGTGGTCCAATACGAAGGGCCAAAGTGCCAGCTTGGCGTCAAGGCGCGAGAGGCAAGCAAGCAAGCGCAGGCCCTATCTCCAGCCAAGGGGCCTCCCTGCATTTGACTTGCATAGGGATACACCCCCCACAGCATGCCCGCCCCAGCGGCACATTACGTGCCTCGGCATCACAACTCCGCGCTCAAAATAGCATGGACAGCTGTGGGGCTTAAGCACCAAGAGTTTGGTTCAACCGTACCTTGGAATAATGCATCTTTGGATGACGAACATCTACCATCTAGGACCTATCCGGCATCAAGTCCCACCAGTGCAGCGACCTCTCGAAGCTCCTTGTCAAGGACCCATCATCGGACAACCACCCTCCCCATGGATTTGTTCCTTCTAATAGAAGCAAAGGCGCTGATGTGCAGTAGGGCACAATTAGGGTGTTAACCCACACATCAAGGCCCTATGTGAACCTTTCATCTTTGAGTTTCTCTTTTTCCTTTTTTGTACAACGTATCTATCGGCATTCTGGGAACTGGGGTCCCCAAACTTGCCTGCCTGCGGCCACAGCGTGGCTCCACCAACGACCCTGTACGGCCCACCTTCACCAGCAAAAATTCAAGACCCTCGCGAGGCGGACAACACAAGACCTCCTCAAGGGCGGCCTCACCAGGCTGGCTCGTGAGGGGCGGAGAGATCAAGGCAAGGGGCGCCTCATGAGGTTTCTGTGACACAAGCCATGACGACTGGAGCCAGGAGGGCGCAAGCGCACGCATTGTCCTTGTTTCCTCTTTGGTGCTAAAGGGGCAAGCGTAGACGAGGAGTCCCGAGGCATCAGGCAAAGGTTTCCATATCGGTGCAACAAGACCAAGACCAGCAGGACGGCAGGACAGAGGTCACCCTGGAGCTCAAGATGGCATCACTACCAGAGCCTTTGGTAGGCGAAGACTACTTTTGTCAGGATAGCTTGTACTAGTTGTCTCCCTTGGAATTTTGCCGTCGTGGGATCCCTTCCCACTCAATATTTGGGAAGAGGACCTGGGCCTCTATAAATAGGACTAGCCACCACCATAGGGAGGCATGTAATGCGGACCTAGACCAGATCCATATCACCCCAACCACTCAAGTTCACTAAGCACAAGAACACCTCTCCTCGCGAGGCTATTCTTCCCTTGTAACTGTTCACCCTCAGCCCAAGAGGTAATCCACCACACCACACTGGAGTTGGGTATTACACCACAACGGTGGCCAAAACTAGTATAAATCCTATGTCTCATGTTCTTTGGGTTCGTCGAGCTAGAGACGGGGAGAGATCTTTGTGCGCACACCAGTGTTCGAACCTCAAGGGTTTTGCCAGAACCCAAAATCCGACATTTGGCACGCCAGGTAGGGGTGCGCCGAAGCTTTCCTTTTCATTGATCCGCGCTTCACCACTCTGCCAAGTTCATGGCCGACGCTCGTCGGGCCCACGCTGAGCGCTGGGCCGCTCTCGCCACCCGTGTCGCTCAGACCGCCCCTGTCGGTGGACCTCCCTGTCGTTCTCCTTCACCCGCCGCGAATGCCGCCACCGGCCCGGCGGCAAACAAGCAGCAAGCCTCTTCACTACACCCCTCTATGCGGCGAGACGGTCGCACCGCCACCCCGTCACTGACTCCGACCATATCATCGTCTCACGCTCGCCACGCCCCCACGAACGCACAGGCCGCGCTACTCATGGCACGCGAGCTCCTGCGCTACCGCCCGGTCGACGACCCCTACAAGGACTAGTTGGACCGCATCGCCGAGCTCGTCAGTGCTGCAGGGGGCTCTCCTACACCATCCCTCTCGCTGCCTCGCCCACCCCCGGCTGTGGGAGATGTGGCTCTCGGAGCGCCTCCTCCCCCTCAGCACCAAGATGGCGCCCTCGCGCCGAGGCGCGCGGCTCATGGAACGCCTCAGCCTCCCCCACATCAAGACGACGTCCTTGCTCCAAGATGTGCGGCCCAACGGCATGATCCGCCGCGCCGTGTGCCCGCACACAAAGAAAGAAGAGGCCAGGAGGTTCCCCGTCCGGCAGAAGATGCTCCACCACTTCCAGCACCACCATGTCAGGATCGCTTGCCGCGGCAGGGCCATGTGCACTTGTCATGGTAGCACAGGGACGCCAAGGTCAAGCTCCACCTCCACGACGGGCCCTGGTGGCCATGGCGGGCTGCCGCGCCTTCACTCCTGAGCTGCGTAGCATTGTCTGGCTGGGCAAGTTCAAGCCGGATCTGCCTCCTCGCTACGAAAACACCCCCGACCATGCAGAGTTTCTGCAGCTCTATGAGCTGAGCATCGAAGCGGCCAATGGCGACAAAAAGGTCATGGCGAACTGGTTTCCCATGTCTCTCAAGGACGGCGCCCGCTCATGGCTCCTGAACCTGCCCCCAGGCTCGATTTACTCCTGGGATGAGATGCACAACCAATTC
>NC_041382.1:496169898-496224590 GCF_002162155.2 Triticum dicoccoides
AATTGACCATCGCCGCGTCAAGCAACAACTGGGAGAAACCCTGTAGAAGTACATCCAGCGCTTCAACTACGCGTGTATTAAGATCCCCAAGGTGACGGACGAGGCCATCATCTCAGCGTTTTCCGATGGCGTCCGCGATGTCAAGATGAAGGAGGAGCTCGCCATCCATGAGGAGTTGTGCACGACCTTGGAGCTGTTCAACATAGCAACCAAGTGTGCAAGGGCTGAGGAGGGGCGTCTCTCCCTCCTCGAGCTCCCTGCTGCGGATCCAGAGGAGAAGAAGGCCAAGGCCAAGGACGTGAAGTGCAAAGGAGTGGCCGTACTCGCAGCAGAGCCGGACACCAAGCGCGGCCGAGATCTTCCCGAGTCATCCAAGGGCGGCCGTACGTTCTGCGCCTTCCACAACGTGCGCATGCACAGCACCAACGATTGTCAAGAGCTCACGGCCATTCGAGATGGATGCTTCGGTCGACGCCCCAAGCGCAACGACCGGGGCTACGGCTGAGGAGGTGGACGAGGTGCTGGACATTGAGACGACCGTGGGCCCCGCCAATAGCGGCACGACCAGCCTCGCGAGGATCGTTGGCAGGACCAGCCTCGTGAGGGTGCTTGGAGGGACCAGCGTCGTGAGGATTGTCCTCAGGGCAACCCTGGTCTCCCTCCGCTGCCGCCGCCAAGAAGGAACGACGACCATCAACAGGACGAAGGGGCTGGGGGGTTCGGGGAGCCACGCGCCATCGCCTGGATCTTGGGTGGCGCTCAGGCCCCAGCCTCCCAGCGCATCTTCAAGAACTTCTCCCGCGAAGTGAATGCAGCCCTCCCCAAGCTCGAGGCTATGCGCCCGCTCAGGTGGTCCAAGTATGGCATCACCTTTATCTCGGCGGACCAACTCAAATGTGTGGCAACCGCTGGCATCCTCCCGATGCTCTGTTCACCGGTCATTAGCAATGTCCAAGTCACCAAGACCCTCATCGATGGCGGCGTAGGACTCAGTGTCCTGTTCGTCGAGACGTTCGACAGCCTTCAAGTGCCACACGATCAGCTCCAGCCCACCCCGATAGGGCAAGTTCGCCTCCCTGTCAACTTCAGTCAGCGCGGCAACTACCACACCGAGCTCATCGACTTCGATGTCGCCCACATCCGCCTGCCGTACAATGCCATCCTCGGATAGCCAGCACTGGCCAAATTCATGGCAGTCACCCACCATGGCTACGACATCTTCAAGATGCTGGGAAGCGGCGGAATTATCATGGCCCCTTGCGAAGAAAGAGACGCGGTGTGCTCCCTCGAGCGTGCCTTCCAAGCTGCATCAATCGAAGACCCTGACAGCGCGGGTGCGTAGTACCCTCCTGAGGCCAACCCCAAGAAGAAGAAGCAGCTACTCCGCACTGGGCCTCAAGGGAGCGGCACTTCCAGTGACGCCACTTCAGGATCCACGACGGCGCTTGGGGCGCCTCCCTCCCTCGCATAGGGAGGTGCGCCCGACGTCCTCCTCGGGCAAGGCTCGGGGGCTCTCTTCTAGAGGGCCTCGTACCTGGTCAACATCACGAGGGAGGTGCTCGGGCACCACGTGGAGGCGTGCTTTGGGGCACGTTTCCCTCAGGAGGACACCGGGCGAGGAGCGCCCGGCGCTCAGGAGTTCATCACCAAGGCATCTCAGGAGCTTCAGGAAGCAAGAGCAATACGCGGCGACCGCCGCCCACCTCACGTTGCTCCCCACCCAGGCGAGGGTGGTGGGCTGCGCGTCTGCATCGACATCATAGGGCTTGACAGGGCCGTATCTCAGGAGCGCTTCTGGCCTTCGCGTGCTGGCCGGTGTGAGGGCCCGCCTCATAGCTACATTCGGATGCCGTTCGGCCTGCCGAGCGTGGCTGCTGCCTTCCAGTGCATCTACGAAGCATCCTGGCAGGTCAGGAGGCCAGGCACCACGCGGTCCTGGCGGAGATGGAGACGGTCCTCTGGAGGCCACCTGAGCCTCCAGAGACTCCCGAGGCTCAGGGTCTCGGCGACTCATGAGAAGCGAATTCTTCGCTACGTGTCTTCAGCTACCCCAACACTCCTTCGGCAACCGAACCAGGTGACATTTTTCCAAGTTTATTCAGCTCGGAGCGCCCCCTGGGCTGCATCATCCCCAGGCCGCGTGGGTCCGTCCATGCGGCATGTATCCGCTTTCATCTTTAGTTCACTCTGATGAGAGCACCCCTCGGGCTGCATTAACCCCAGGCCGCTCGGGTCCAACCCAGTTGCATGTATCATTCTCGCATTTACCTAAGCAAGTTTATTTTCATGCGTAATCTATCTATGGATATCACTTGCCTGATTGTCACCCACCATGGGAGCCACGCGCCGATTGTATTTCTTCAGGATTCTTCGCATAAGAAGGCTAGGCATGGCATCTGTGCTCGGGCCCGTCCCTACATCGTCGATAAATCCAACGGCTGAGCTCTGTCTGCCAGTCGGCCCCTTTCACGTCACCTCCTGGGGTCGTTGGTTCTTGGCCCTCTCGTGCGATAGCCTCAGGAAATCCATTCGGCACGGGTTGTCTAACCATCTCGCAGGAACGCCACAACCATCAAGAACCAAGACCAGGCGCAACCCGCCTTGATGTAGGGCCTCGTGTGTCCCGTGCTGGTCACGAGTGCCCAAATACACCTCGTCTAGCCCTGCCGTGCAAGCCACGTGTCAGGGCGGGGCTATACACGCCTCAGGGGCTCTCCGTAGTAGGGGGCCCTCTCCCACGTGCCAGCGACGGACCAGCAATCACCATGGTGATTTGCACCCCTCCTCGCGCTAACCTGCAGGAACAACCTGAGGACTACAGTGGGTGGTACCGCGGACTCTCTCTCTTCTCCCATGCAATCCACTTGCGCGTTAAAAGGGGGGCTCCTGAGCATCACGACTCAGGAGCTATTACTGGCTCTCCAGCCCTCACCCCCGGGCCTTGACCACGACATCGCGACCTGGCATACCAGCGGTGGCTGAGCTCGCTTGATGGCCGGGACCTGAGGACGTAGAGCACGAGGAAGAGCATGGAGAATAGGGCGAGGCCCGCATGGGCCTAACCTAGCTACCCAGCAGCGGCCGACGGCCAAGTCTGGTGTGACCCGAGAAACCGGCTCCGGAACGCCAAGATAAGTCTTGTACCTGGACCGACCCAGCGTTGTGACATAAGATTCTCGCCTTTTTGCTGCCCTGCTGCGGCAACGTCGCCTCCCTCTCCCATCCTCAGGTAGCTTCTTGCACGCTAAAGGGGACCTCTTGAGCATCGCGCCTCGGGAGCTCTTACTGGACCTCGGGCCGCTCACCTCCTGGCCTTGACCACGACATCGCGACCTGGCATACCAGTGACGCCTGCAGCCTACCTGGGGACCGGGACCTATCAACATAGAGCACCAAGCTGCCGCGAGATAGGAAAGGGGAGACCGAGCCTCAGCAGGACATGCGCTCGCAAATTTTCACAATAAGGATAATATCGACAAAAGACATTACAGACGCTCTATCTACACGTGCCTCAGCAGGACATGCAGGGAACAAAAGGAAGAAAATTCCTAGGAGCTCTATCTACACGCGCCGGACGTCGCCGACGCCATCATCAACAGTGGGCCACGAGAGGCCGGCGCCAACCCCATCCAGATCAGCGACGGCGGCGGCCGGACGCGGCGGCTTTGCTTTGGGCCTGGCGAGAGCTTGGGGGCACGTAGCTGTCATGGCTCGTCTCTGGAGACTCGACAAGCTCGGGAGAGTCGCTGGACCACCAGGAGTCACCACTGTCACTGGAGGAGTTGCGGGCAAGGCCAGCGGCAGGCCCAGCGCCTGCCGCTGCGCCATCCTGGCAACCCCCTTCAGGGCAGCACTCCAAGCGGCGGCCTTCCTCGTCGAAGACCTTGAAGAACAGCGTGGAGGCGCCATCATACTCGAAGCGGATGGCGAGGGCACCGTACACGCGGCAGACTCGGGCGCCCTCACCCTAGCCTCGAGTCATGAAGATCCCTCCAGAGGCGACGACTTCAACCTCCGCTCCAGTCGCCGGGGCGTCACAGTCGGCGTGCTGCAGCCAAAGCACGAGAGGGCCCCTCTGTGACGCCCTGAGACCGATGTGCCAGGTGTCCTCCAGTTATTCGCTGCTGTTGTCATGTCTTTTGCTTGCTGTTGCATTTCATCATGTCATCTTGAGCATTGCATCATCATGTTTTCAAAACTTGCATCCGTCCGGGTTCCCCCAGTTCCGTCCGTTGTCCGTTCTAAGCCCAACCACACTTGCACGCGCCCGCGCCATGTCTGAAATAGTATTTTATAAGTGGCCGGAAGATGTTCTCAGAATGGGATGAGAGTTGACGTGTGGTCTTATTATAGTGTAGATAGACCGCCTGTCAAGTTTCATCGCATTCGGGGATCGTTTGATGCCCCAACGGATAACTATAGCGGCAGTATAGCCGGTCTAACGTCAGACGTTTTCGGTCTCCGGAAACAGTCGCCGGGCCTCCCTCTCTTCTCTTCTCTCAGTTCGAGACCGTCTACACAGCCCACTACCTACCGCTAGGTCCAACCTAACCTCTCTCATCAGCCTGCGGCCCACCTCGCGCACGCGTCCGAAAATTGTCCCGGACCCGACCCGAGCAGTCGTCACCGTCGTGTCCCGATCATCCCCTAACATCTACAAAATGTCTCTGTTTCTTCTCTGGACTCCCCAACCTTTTATCTCGACCGTCCGATCTAAATCGGAGGGTCCAAATAGCCCTTTATCTCATTGCTATATATAATGGGAAACCCTAAAATCTAGGGAGATGTCCCATCCATCAAATCCTCCGCCGCCGCCACTGTCTTTCTCCCACCTCGGGTTCCCCTTCGCACCAACTAGACACCACCTCTCGATCCCCACCTTCTCCTCAATTTCAGCGCCACCCTACCAAATCACGGCCAATCATCGTCCCCGACCACCTCCCACCTCCCACCTCGAGCTCCTCCAAGATCACCACACCGCCGAAAGCCAGCACTCCACTTGGTCCACCAGCGCAGCAGCGCACCTCACCCCCGCGCCATGGAGCTCCAAGTTCGTCGGCTCGCCTCTGCTTCGATCCGGTAGGGAATGGGTCCCCGGCGACCTCCCGTGACCGGATCCAGCGCCTCCACCCTCGCCAGTGAACGCGCCAACCGGCCCCGCGCCCGTGCTCCCGCAGCCCTCCTCGTCCAGGAGCTCCACGAGGGGAGGAGCAACAGCGCCTGAGCGCTCCTCCTCGCGATCCACCGTCCCGGCGAACCACACCGCCGGCGACCACCTTCAGCAGGCCCCTCTGCCGCACCCCTCCTCCTTTCTTCTTTCATCCCCTTCTCTGGCCCCTCAAACTTCCTCTGTTCGACTATCACAGGACCCGCCATGGATGCAGGCTTCAAGCCACCACCGCTGCCGTCGACGCCGGCCATGGGCGTGCCACGCGCCGGAGTGGAGCTTCGAAGGAGTCCATCGCCGCCAATTGCCTCGGATCCGGCCAGAACAAGCTCGACCCCTTCCGCTGCTTCACCCCCTCGATCCCACTGCTGCCTGCTCTGTTTGATTGAGCAGCGCCATCGTCGGAGTCCCTCGTCGCCGAGAACTGCCTCCCCAACCCTCGGGCTGCACGAATCCGCAGCGTCCACAATCGGCCTCCTCTCCAGCTTCACGCCAAGTCCCACGTTGCTGGAGACGTTCCCGCTGCCGTTCTCCTGAACCTGTTGCTGTCGTTGCTCTGCCTGCAGTAATGAGCAGGAGCTTGTTCGCCTGCCTCGCCTCGCTTTGTCCATGCTTGGCCCAACGCGCCTCTAGATCAGGCCAAGGCCCAGCTCCTCTGCTTCCCTCGCAGCCCAGATGCCCAGTGCCTCCTCAAGCCCAATGTGAGTAGCCCAGTCCGCCCAGATTCAGCCCGTTGACGTTTTTTCAGGATCTGTGAATTTGTCTTTTTTTCCAGAGAAAACAGATTTACAAAAAACCCCTTGCACAACATGCATATAATAACTCACAATTCGTGCATCGGATTAAAATGAATTATATATGAAATATGCTTAGTTTTTCATCTAGTTTCATAATATGTCATTTTCATCCATGTTTAGAATGTTTAAAATGTTGTTTGCATATAATTTGCCCCTATGCCATGTTAAAATGCTTTAATTCATAACTAAATAACCGTAACTCGGATTTTAATAAACTTTATATGTAAATGGGGTAGAATTTTGCCTAGCTTAACATGGTGGCATCATCTTGCATGTTTAATAACCATAATATATGGTTTAGGGCAGAACAGTACCAAACCTTAAAACATGCACATGAGGAGTTTCCGGAATTGTTGTTTGTTGTTCCGGCCTCATTTTAATCTTGCCTAGATAGGTAGTTTTCATTTGCTTCACCCTCTTGCCATGTTTAACAACATTTAATATTGTTGGGTACATAAACAAGATCGAACTAAATAATTGTTGTGGTGTTCTGTCAATATGCATCCCGTTGCATATTGAGCTCCACTTAATTTGTAGGGTTGTTTGTGCACTTTACCATGCCATGCTTCATTAAACCAGACATGCATCATACTTGATTGTGCATCATGCCATGCTTATGTCGTGGTTGTTTACTATGTTGTGTGCTTCTTTCCGGTGTGGCTTCTTCGGGTTGGTTCCGATAACGTCGCGTTTGTGAGGACCCGTTCATCTACGTCTGTTTTTCTTCTTCATGGACCCGTTCTTCTTCCTTGCGAGATCTCAGGTAAGATGACCATACCCTTGAAATCACTTCTAGCTTTGCTTGCTAGTTGCTCGCTCTTTTGCTATGCCTGTGCTGCGATACCTACCACTTGCTTATCATGCCTCCCATATTGTTGAACCAAGCCTCTAACCCACCTTGTCCTAGCAAACCGTTGTTTGGCTATGTTACCGCTTTGCTCAGCCCCTCTTATAGCATTGTAAGTTGCAGGTGAAGATTGAAGTTTGTTCCTTGTTGGAACATGGAGATGTTGTTCCTTGTTGGAACATGTTTACTTGTTGGGATATCACAATATCTCTTATTTAATTAATGCATCTATATACTTCGTAAAGGGTGGAAGGCTCGGCCTTATGCCTGGTGTTTTGTTCCACTCTTGTCGCCCTAGTTTCCGTCATATCGGTGTTATGTTCCCGGATTTTGCGTTCCTTACGCGGTTGGGTAATAATGGGAACCCCTTGAAAGTTCGCCTTGAATAAAACTCCTCCAGCAATGCCCAACTTTGGTTTTACCATTCGCCACCTAGCCTTTTTTTCCCTTGGGTTCCGTGGACTCAAGGGTCATCTTTATTTAAACCCCCCCGGGCCAGTGCTCCTCTGAGTGTTGGTCCAAACTAGAGTCCTGTGCAGCGCCCCCTTGGGGAAACTCGAGGTTTGGTTTTAGTTGTATGGAGAGCTCATCTGAGTGTGCCCTGAGAACGAGATATGTGCAGCTCCTATCGGGATTTGTCGGCACATTCAGGCGGTGTTGCTGGATTTGTTTTAACTTGTCAAAGTCGTCTTGTATAACCGGGATGCTGAGTCTGATCGGAATGTCTCGAGAGAAGGTTTATCCTTCATTGACCATGAGAGCTTGTGATGGGCTAAGTTGGGACACCCCTGCAGGGATTCGAACTTTCGAAAGCCGTGCCCGCAGTTATGGGCAGATGGGAATTTGTTAATGTCCGGTTGTAGAAAACCTGAAGTTGACCTTAACTAAAATACATCAACCGCGTGTGTAACCGTGATGGTCTCTTTCTGGTGGAGTCCGGGAACTGAACACGGTGTTGGGGTTATGCTTGACGTAGGTTGTGCTAGGATCACTTCTTGATCATAGTTTCTCGACCGTGCTTTGCCTTCTCTTCTCGCTCTCTTTTGCGTATATGTTAGCCACCAAATATGCTAGTCGCTTGCTGCAGCTCCACCTCATACCTTGTACCCTTCCTATGAGCTTAAATAGTCTTGATCGCGAGGGTGTGAGATTGTTGATTCCCCGTGACTCACAGATACTTCCAAAACCAGTTTGCAGGTGCCCGATGATATCGTTCAGGTGACACAACCAAGCTCAAGGAGGAGATCGATGAAGATCTCATTCTTTGTGTTGTTTCGTTTCCAGTTGATCAGTAGTGGTGCCCAGTTGGGGCGATCGGGACCATATCGCATGTTGGGGTTGATCTTTTATTTTGGTACCGTATCAGACCATGAGTGTATTGGATGATGTAATGCTATTTATGTACTTTGTGTGACGTGGCGAGTGTAAGCCAACTATGTACCTTTTCCCCTTATTATCTATTTACATGGGTTGTTGTGAAGATTACCTTACTTGCGACATTGCTTTCAATGCGGTTATGCCTCTAAGTCGTGCTTCGACACGTAGGAGATATAGCCGCATCGAGGGTGTTATACCCTCGACGGCATCTCGGCGGTGAAGAACTGTGGGAGGCGAATCCAAGTGCTCGGGGGCATCACAGCCCACAGCACAAACTCACGCGAGGAGTCCGCGCCATAGACCCATGGGGCGACGGCGTGCATCTCCGTGGCACGGCGACCATGGCCCTGGCATGGGCGGCGTCGCACATTGCTCCTCCCTCCGGAACCCTCGGCGTGAGTGTACAAGGGTAATCGGTGCCCAGGTGGTGGCCTCTCATACCACGGCCGCGACACTACCGTCCTCATGACCATCTCACCATGATGGGACCGCCTCTTCTTCGGCAGGAGTAGCTCGGGCTCGTTGAGGGGAGTATTGCCCTTCTCCACGCCCGAGAACCTCCGTATCGGCGTCATGACCGCACCAGCGAGCAGTGGAGCAACGAAGAAGAAGAAACGGGAGAAGCAAGGAAGAGACAGGTGATGGGGGCTCCGCCCCCACCTCACATTTATAGCCAAGGGGAGGCTAACCGCTGGCCTCCACCATCTAAGGTAATAATGATCTTTTTTCTTCATGCAGTAAGGACCCGTCAAGTTGAGCAGTTGTCGAGGCAGCGTGAGGAAGTAGAGTCGCGCACGTCTAATCAGTCGCCACGTGCCAACCACGACCGCGGGCTGATGGGGCCCGCGGCGCTCCATGCTTGCCCTTTGGCTTTGCCTCGTAGCCAAGCCCGAGATCTCCTTGGCCCCGGGGGCTACTGTCGGCGTTCTAGGTACGGGGGTCCCCAGACTTGCCTGCCTGCGGCCCGCAGCGTGGCTCCACCAGTGGCCCTATACGGCCCACCTTCACCAGCAAACATTCAAGACCCTCACGAGGAGGACAATGCAAGACCTCCTCAGGGGCGGCCTCACCAGGCTGGTTCGCGAGGGGTGGAGAGAATAAGGGAAGGGGAGCCTCATGAGGTTTCTGTGGTGCAAGCCATGACGACTGGAGCCAGGCGGGCTCCAGCGCGCAGTGTCCTTGTTTCCTCTTTGGTGCTAAAGGGGCATGCGCAGACGAGGAGTCCTGAGTCATCGGGCAAAGGTTTCCATATCGGTGAAACAGGACCAAGACCAGCAGGACGGCAGGACAGAGGTCACCATAGAGCCCAAGACGGCGTCACCACCAGAGCCTTTGGCAGGTGAAGACTACTTTTGTCAGGATAACTTGAACTAGTTGTCTCCCTTTGAATTTGGCCATTGTGGGATCCCTTCTCGCTCAATATTTGGGAAGAGGACCAGGGCCTCTATAAATAGGAGTAGCCACCACCATAGGGAGGCATCTGATTCAGACCTAGACCGGATCCATATCACCCGAACCACTCAAGTTCACTAAGCACAAGAACACCTCTCCTGGCGAGGCTGTTCTTCCCTTGTAACTGTTCACCCTCAGCCCCAAGAGGCAATCCACCACACCACACTGGAGTAGGGTATTGCACCACCACGATGGCCTGAAGCAGTATAAATCTTGTGTCTCACGTTCTTTGGGTTCGTCGAGCTAGGCCGTGAGATCGTAGAGTATGCGAGCTAGAGAGGGCGAGAGATCTTTGTGCACACCCCATTGTTCGAACCTCAAGGGTTTTGCCGGAACCCAAAATCTGACAGTATCCCTATCCAAAGCTTTGTTTGGCAGTTCGAATTGTACGACTAAATGTCATGAGCTTATGGCAAATAAAGAAAAACTTTTGAGGTCTCTCTATAGTTATCCATACTACACTCTTATTTTCCCGCTCTTTGATATTGTCTTACAATTGTATGGCACATATTCGCTCTAAAACACAAATCGGCTAATAGAACAGGGGCTCGACCGTAACGCTCGCCCTACGCTTTAAGTCTGGAACACATTTTACAATGTGTCCAGCATCTCGGATATTGCACTATATGCATCGGTTCCGAATTATGTCTTGGGTCACTAGTTGGGTTGCCCCGCTCCTGTGCTTACCTTCTTACGTTCCACACGTTCGGCTAAGAAGGTAAAGGGAGAACTACTGCGATTGTACTTCCGCCTAGTTCAGTTAAGTACCTCAGTGGACAAATCCGAAAACTGATTGTCATAATAGGCGAGAACTGGTCGACGATCCGATGACTTGTGTTAAACCCAAAACCATTGACGATTATACCGTGTAACACGAAGGGTTTGTATTTGATCAAATCAAGAGATAGATGCCTGGCCCTCGGTTCGCCGAACATCTCACCACACTATGGGCTGGTTACCTGTCCCCGTAGTCAAGCTCCTATGGCTAAGTGGAAGTAATAAAGCCGCATAGTCTGATTGCCTTGCTCCCCTCCTACACTACCGCCTCCGGGCACCGAGATGTTGGCTAAGGGTTATAGTGCGGAGGACGGAAACACCCCTCATAGCATCTACATGGGGGCTGAAGCCGATAGTTGGTACGATCAGGAGTCAAAATTAACATAAACACATGCAAGTATGATAACCCATACAAAACATAACCGCATTATAAAGCATAAGGTTCAAGCAGAGTTTAATACATAATGGCACAACTACTCAAGGAGTACATCCTTCGAGCACTGCGCCTCCATTGCCCGGGCACTGTCCATCACGATGGAGAAGTACTGCTCTGGGCGCCTATGCTCCTTTCTAGCTGGAGGAGGTCCGGTGGCCATCTTGAAGGGCTTGATCTTCGGCCAATGCACCATAGTTTTCGAGAATGCCATCCGAGCCCCCTTAATACACACCGAGCGCTTAACGGTCTTAACAGGGGCAGCAGTGTCACACAGCTTCGCCACCAGACCGAAAAATTTGCTCGCTATGGGCTCAGAGGGCCACAGTCGGACACAATGGTCCTTCATGGCCAACTCTGTCATTCCGTGCAGCTCCATCAATTGCTTCATTTGATTATAAAGGAGGGGAGGGTGCTCGGGCACCTGGAAATGCACCCAGACTAGCCTCATCTTGGAGTCACCCTCCCGAGCCATATAGTACCTTCACGCATGTGCCATACTCTTCAGGAGCTCCGCAAAAGGCTCCTGCAGAACACCAGACCCATGTAAGCAATGAAAATATTTGGCCGCCAAAGACACTCTACAGTAAGTATTGCTTACCATTCACAATTTGCTTTACTTGTCGGTGCTCTTCCCGAGCACCTCGCATCTCCGTTCGCGCCTCCTGGACCTCCGTCTTCATCTTTGCTAGCTCTTTGGCATTATCGTTATTCTTCTTCTCAAGTTCCTCACATCTAGTGATGGTATCCTTGAGCTCTTTTTGCACTTCGGCCACCCTGGCCTCATGCTTCTCACTGTCAGTTTTCACCAATGTGATCTCAGTGGACGCTCGTTCGGCCGCCGCCTTCTGTTCGGCTACTTCCGCTTTGGCCTTCTGTAGGTCAGCCTTGAGGCCCTCGACTTCCGTGGTGACAGCTCCAATCATTTCTTGCTTAGGGATAATCCCGAATACCCTACTTAACACGAAATGTGCAAAGGACTTTGTTTCGCACAGACTAACCTCATGTTTCATCGAACCGTTTGTTGATGGGATCGAGATCCTCCTCGGAACTCTTCAGCTTCTGATTTATCTCAACCAGCTCTGTGGCATTGGCAGTAGCCGCCAATGCCGAAGCCTGCATATTAAAACCAACATGACATTTAGGCCACTGCCCTCATGATTTTCGACCCTCTGCAAGGTTTTTCCAAAACCTGCCAGAGTCTCAGGGGCTGCTACATACAAGGACTGCTCAAATTTTGTTTACAAAGAAAATTCTTTTCAAAGAAAACCTTACTTTGTTTACCTCAAAGCCTATTAGGAGGCCACCAAAAACTTCTTTCAGTCCGTTGTTAATGGACCGAACGCTTTGCAAAACTGCACCCATTAGGGCGCGGTGTTTTGCGAATATGGAGGAGCTGTTCATAGCCTCCAACATCATGTTCGGCCACTCTACCATGACTCGGTCCCCGGTGTTCGGCACCGACAGTGGGCCCCCGGCTTCCCCTTTGGTGGGGGGTAGCTGTGACGCTTCAGAAGCCTGTGAGGGCCCTAGAAACATCTTCTGAGCGGCCGAAGCATTAACCTCGGCCATGTCAATGTCACCATCGCCCCCCGTGTTCAGCACGAGGGGGTTCCTCTGGGACAGGACCTCCCCGGTCTCCCCGATGACCGGAGGAGGTGTAGAGTCTGACGCGCCCCTGCTCTCCACTAGATCTAGTTGGTGGGGAGGTCGCACGGCGGGTTGCAACACGAGAGAGTACACATTTTTAGTAATGGGCTAGTAAAATTGGCACCCGGATAGCCTTCGGATTCTCACCTTTCAGCACGGGGCTTGACCCTGGAAATCCTCTCCGGGACCTTCTAGAAAGTAGCGGACTCCTCATCGTAGTCTGAGCTATCATTGATCTGGACCAATTTGCCCCTGCTCCTCTTCTTCGGAGTCGGGGAAGGGTGCTCTTCTTCGGCTTCGGGAGACTCCACTCTCTTCCTGGTGTGGGAGGAGTCACTCTCCTCCTCCTCTTTGTCTTCCTGCACTCCCTCATGTGTGGACGGGCATGGGTGTCCCTGGACTTGGTGTCCGGAGGACTTGATACGTCCATTTGCATCATGCTTTTACATTGATATTTATTGCATTATGGGTTGTTATTACACATTATGTTACAATACTTATGCCTCTTCTCTCTTATTTTACAAGGTTTAAATGAAGAGGGAGAATGCCGACAACTGGAATTCTGGACTGGAAAAGGAGCAAATCCGAGAGACCTATTCTGCACAACTCCAAAGTCTTGGGGGGCGCCCTACCCCCCTAGGCGCGCCCCTGTGGCTTGTGGGCCCCCTCGCAAGCCTCTAGTGTCCATCTTCTACTATATGAAAGGTTTTGACCTGGAAAAAATCAAGAGGAAGCTTTCGGGACAAAGTGTCTCCATCTCGAGGCGGAACCTAGGCAGAAGCAATCTAGGGCTCCGGCGGAGCTGTTCTGCTGGGGAAACTTCCCTCCCGAAGGGGGAAATCATCGTCATCGTCATCACCAACGATCCTCTCATCGAGAGGGGGTCAATCTCCATCAACATCTCCACGAGCACCATCTCCTCTCAAACCCTAGGTCATCTCTTGTATTCGATCTTTGTCTCAAAACCTCATATTGGTACCTGTGGGTTGCTAGTAGTATTGATTACTCCTTGTAGTTGATGCTAGTTGGTTTATTCGATGGAAGATCATATGTTCAGATCCTTAATGATAATTAATACTCCTCTAATTATGAACATGAACATGCTTTGTGAGTAGTTACGTTTGTTCTTGAGGACATGGGAGAAGTCTTGTTATAAGTAATCATGTGAATTTGGTATTCGTTCGATATTTTGATGAGACGTATGTTGTCTCTCCTCTAGTGGTGTTATGTGAACGTCGTCTACATGACACTTCACCATTGTTTGGGCCTAGGGAGGGCATTGTGAAGTAATAAGTAGATGATGGGTTGGTAGAGTGACAGAAGCTTAAACCCTAGTTTATGCATTGCTTCTTATGGGAATGATTTGGATCCACATGTTTCATGCTATGGTTAGATTTATCTTAATTCTTCTTTCGTAGTTGCGGACGCTTGCGAGGCAGGTTAATCATAAGTGGGAGGCTTGTTCAAGTAAGGAGAACAGCCAAGCACCGGTCGACCCACATATCAAATTATCAAAGTAACGAATGCGAATCATATGAGCATGATGAAAACTAGCTTGACAATAATTCCCATGTGTCCTTGGGAGTGCTTTTCCTTATATAAGAGTTTGTCTAGGCTTGTCCTTTGCTACAAAAAGGATAGGGCCACCTTGCTGCACCGTAGTTACTTTCGTTACTTGTTACCGTAACGAATTATCTTATCACACAACTATCTGTTACCGATAATGTTAGTGCTTGCACAGAATACCTTGCTGAAAACCGCTTTTCATTTCCTTCTGCTCCTCGTTGGGTTCGACACTCTTACTTATCGAAAGGACTACAATAGATCCCCTATACTTGTCGGTCATCAAGACTCATGAGCGGAGGTCATCCCTGTCCTCCCTTGTGGGGTGCTTCTTCTTATTCTCCTTTTCTCTAGTGACTTGTAAGGCTCCACAGTCAGCATCTCCTCTAGTAGGGCTGACTTGGGGTGTTCAGGCAGCGGGGCTGGACTGTCCATCTACACGGCCCTATTAAGCCAGCCTTGTGGAAATGTGAAAAATGAGGTGAGGACCACAGTGGAAATTTGAATATCCGAAAGCAAAGGGAATAATTCTACATTACCTCCCTAGGGGGATTCTTGGTGTCGAGGCCGATGTCCTCCTTCTCGGTTGGCCACGTCTTCTACAGCTTGAACAACACCTTCCACAACTTCTTGTGGGTGGTACCATAGAAGTGTTGCATATCCTATACCATGTCAATGCCTTCTCCTTCAAAGACAAAGGTAAGAACTTTTCTTGACATAATCCTCGGGCAAACCTACAAGCTTAAATAGTCCACAAACTTCATCCATGTAGATTAGATGCATATGAGGATGTAATGTTCCATATCCTGCATAAGGATTAGCTAGCAGTTTCTCTATCATACCCAAAGTAACTTCACAATAAATATTTTCAGTAGGTCCAGTAGGTTGAGGGGCAACTCTTTGCTCTTCCGGTCAGGGTGAACATACCCCGAACAAACCCCTCAAAATATTATTTTCCATAGCAACAAGTGACAGCAAATTTTAGCACATTATATAAATGTTTCCTTACCAAATTCCACTTACAAAAGGCGCTTCACTCCCCGACAACGGCGCTAGAAAAGAGTCTTGATGACCCAAGAGTATAGGGGATCTATCGTAGTCCTTTCAATAAGTAAGAGTGTTGAACCCAATGAGGAGCAGAAGGAAATGACAGGCGTTTTCAGCAAGGTATTCTCTGCAAGCACTGAAATTATCGGTAAGATGTAGTTGTGCGATAAGGTAATTTGTAACGGGAAACAAGTAACGAAAGTAAATAAGGTGCATCAAGGTAGCCCAATCCTTCTCAAACCTCTACGGACTAGATCCCCTGGATTATATAGACACTAGGGGTATTAGGGTTACACATATTCGGTTATAACAAAGGAATAAGCATGTCGAATCTTCCATCTTGACTTGGAGTACACACCAAGGCACAAAGCGTATCCCATCCAGATACAATGCTGCTCCATAGTTCGATCCACCAACAACCATAGTGCGGCCCAGCTGTCCGACCCATGTGAGATAGGCCGGCATCCCGAGGACCCCTAGTCTAGGACTCCCTCAGTAGCCCCCGAACTAGCCTCCAACATCGGCTTCTTGTAACACCCACATCTATAGTCTCTGGCTTGTAGGTGAGTTCTTCATGTGTCTTCAAAATAATCTTTTCCAGCCGAGCCTTTAGAGGGTATACGGCCCACACGCACAGTCGCATCGTACCCGGCAACCGAACTATCAATTATAGTTAACCTTGAAGGCCAACCGCTCAAACATACGCAATACCTTCAATTGATAACTTTAGGCAAAGGGTCACGGTTGGTCATAAACATGAGAACTCGATGCATGGCTCGAGGCAGCCTCTCCAATGGCACGTCCCATCGCGGTGGAGACCGTGTCCCGCTTTCAAGGGATTTGATCAATGATACCCAGTATCCCACTCGCGCATTATGTCTAGAGTATATTGGGAAGTGGTGAGGCCAATGGTGTGTTTAAAGGACTCTTGGTATCACGACCACTTATAAAAAGAGACCAGCCACAGTCATCCCCTCACGCCTTCTTCTTCCTTTCGCCATAGCCTTTCACAATCCACAGAGCTCAAGCGCTCCGATCCAACTTCCCTCAAGGACCTCCCCCGGAGCTCGGCAATGGCCGGATCTGGAGCGACGGGAAAATGGGAGGCCTCGTGTGTCTCTAACAATGACATCAAGGATCTGAAGCTACTAGGCTATCTCTCCACCGACATCGCTCACCGGGCTCCAGAGGAGGGCCAGGTCGTACCGAAGCCCCGCCCACCGAATGGGTGGTGTTCATTCCCCATTTTATACGGAGACTGGGATTCGCTCTCCATCCATTTGTCTGGGGACTGATGTTCTTCTACGGGCTGGACTTCCTCGACCCGGCTCCAAATTCTTTTCTCCACATCTCAGCCTTCATCACCATCTGTGAGGCCTTTCTTTGAGTCCAGCCACACTTCGGCCTATGATTGAAGGTTTCCAACGTCAAGCGAAGATCATCGACGGCCAGTATGTGGACTGCGGGGGCGCTATGGTGAGTAGGCTCACCTGACTCACCCTAGCCTGTCACTATAGCGTGTAAAGTTTCTCTCTTTCCAATCAGGATTTTTTAGGTGTGAAGTGAAGTTCACCAGAAATGCTAGCTAGAAGTTTTATCTTATGCATCTAGTTCATTGTGATTGGAATTATATTTATATTTTCTGGCCTCATGAAGGAGAAAGTATCGCTCAAGCTTGGAGGAGGCTTAAGTCAATGTTGTATTCATGCCCCAATCATAAGCTCTCAAGAGAAATTATTATTCAGAATTTTTGTGCCCGACTCTCTCGTAATGATCAATCCATGCTCGATACTTCTTATACTGGTTCTTTTATGAAGAAGACTATTGAATTGAAATGGGATTTATTGGAAAGAATTAAATGCAACTCTGAAGATTGGGAACTCGACAAAGGTAATGAGTCAGGTATAAACATTAAGTTTGATTGTGTTAAATCTTTCATGGATACCGATGCGTTTCTTGAATTTAGCACTAAATATGGACTTGACTTTGAGATAGTAACTTCTTTTTGTGAATCATTTGCTACTCATGTTGATCTCCCTAAGGAGAAGTGGTTTAAATACCATCCTCCCTTCGAAGTGAAAGTAGTAGAACCTATTAAAGTTGAATAAGAAACCATTACTTATAATGTTGATCCTATTGTTCCTATTGCTTATATTGAGAAACCACCTTGCCCTTTTAGGATAAAGGATCATGCTAAAGCTTCAACTGTGGTTCGTAAGAGTTATAAACACCTACACCCCCTGAACAAATTAAATTTGAACCTAGTATTGCAATGGTTAAAGATCTCTTGGTCGATAATATTGATGGGCATGTTATTTATTTCGGTGATGAAGCTACTAGAATTGCCAAACCTGATGATAAAGATAAGCATAGACCTATTGTTGGCATGCATGTGGTTTCTCTTAAAATAGGAGATCATAGTTATCATGGCCTATGAGATGTGGGTTCTAGTGTGAGTGCAATTCCTTTTAATTTATATCAAGAAATTATGAATGATATTGCACCTGCTGAGATAGAAGATATTGATGTTACTATTAAGCTTGCCAATAGAGATACTTCCTCACCAATTGGGATTGTTAGAGATGTTGAAGTCTTGTGTGGGAAAATAAAATACCCTACTGTTTTTCTTGTTCTTGGTTCCCCACAGGATAATTTTTGTCCCATTATATTTGGTAGACCTTTCTTGAACACTATCAATGCTAAGATGGACTATGAAAAAGAAATTGTTATTGTAAGTTTCGGGGATATGTCTCATGATTTTAATTTTTCTAAATTTCGTAGACAGCCCATGATAAAGAATTTCCTAGTAAGGATGAAATTATTAGTCTTCCTTCTATTGTCGTGCCTCCTACCGGTCCTTTAGAACAATATTTGCTAGACCATGAATTAGATGAAATATTCTTTAATCAAATTCCTGTTTTGAAACACAACTTTCCTGTTGAGATTCTTGGGGTTCGTCCACCACCCAAGGGTGATCCCGTGTTTGAGCTTAAGCAATTACTTGATACTTTGCAATATGCTTATCTTGATGAAAACAAGATATATCATGTTATTATTAGTGCTAACCTATTAGAGTCTGTAGAAAAGAAATGATTGCAAACTCCGAGGAAGCACCGTGATGCTATTGGATATACTCTTGATGATCCTAAGGGCATTAGTCCCACTCTATGTCAGCTCAAAATTAATATGGAGCCAGATGCTAAACCAGTTGTTGATCACCAACGATGGTTGAATCCAAGGATGAAAGAAGTGGCAAGGAATGAAATATTAAGGCTTATGGAAGCAGGTATAATTTATCCTATTTCTGATAGTAGATGGGTAAGTCTCGTTCATTGTGTCCCCAAGAAGGGAGGTATTACTCTTGTTCCTAATGATAACACTACAAAAAAATACACTTCCGTGATGATACGTGTTTGACACACTAGGTCGCTTTTTTTGTCATGCATGTACATCCATGACAAATTTATGACAGAATCAAGATAGTCATACCTGTGCTGTCGTAGAAGTGTTCCACGACATTACCAAAATTATCATCACGGAAGTGTCCACTTCCATGACGATAAATCGCACGTCACAGAAGTGCTTTTGTCAAGGGTGACCGACACGTGGCATCCACCGTAACGGAACGCCGTTAAGCTATTGGGTCAGGTTTTAGATCCGATAACCCGTTAACAGCCCCGACCAATGGGGATTTTCCATGTGTAAAATCATCATTGGCTAGAGGAAACACGTGTCGGCTCATCGTCGGGACAGATGTCATCCACTCACTGGACAGAAGGCGCCTAAGATACTTCGGCACGTGGCACGTCCCAACAAGTTTAAATGGGCCGGCCCAACTAAAGGCCCACAAGATTTTGTGGACCATAATGGGCCGGCCCAGCTAAAGGCCCACGAGATTTTGCGGACCATAATGGGCTGGCCCAGCTAAAGGCCCACAAGATTTCGCGAGCCATAATGGGCCGGCCCAGGTACAGGCCCACAAGATTTTTGTGTGCCATAATAGGCCGGCCCAGGTAAAGGCCCACAAAATTCTTGTGGATCATAATGGGCCGACCCAGCTAAAGGCCCACGAGATTTCGCCGACATTAGTGGGCCAGCCCAGCTGTAGGCCCTCAAGATTTTGAGGACCCTAGTAGGCCGGCCCGTTAACTGGCTGCCATGTTTTGGGCCAAATGCTGGCCCATATTTGATACGGTCTATTAATGGCCTGCCACGCTCTGGGCCTAATAGTGGCCCGTATGAGATCCATCCCGTTAAAAGCCTGCCACGTTCTGGGCCAAATTACGGCCCAGATCAAGTCCGGCCCTTTAAGAGGTTTTGGGACTAATTATGGCCCATATCAGATTCGGCCCGTCAATTGGACACTATGCTTTTGGGCCCACATGCTAAAGGCCCACTTAGTAATTCAGCCTGATATTAGTTTTGGCCTGTTAAGGGCCCGTTTAACATTTCGGCCCTATATTAATTTCAGCCTGTTAAAAGCCCGTCATATAGTTGAGCCTAACTACGGCCCGGTTTGTCTCCGGCCTGCTCGCAGCCGATATCTGATTGGGCCAAACAAGGACCGAGACAATTTTTCGGCCTGTTGTAAGCCCGTGATTTGATTCGCACAATCATGGGCCGGGGTTCATTTCGGGCTGCTGCCGGCCCGTGAGCTGATCGGCATGTTTCAGGCCCAACCTACATCGTGATTGCATGACGGCCCGATTATGTACCGTAATTTTACGGTTTGGCCGGTTTACTGCGAAGACAGGATTTATATACAGTAAAATAACTGCAGCATCATGAATAAGAAAAAACCTATACTATACAATAAAGAAATTACGGCATATTACTTCCATCGGGCATCAAAGTTTGCCACTATGATAATAAAGCACAAGCAGACAGCAGATTACATACACTGGACATCAAAGATCGCCACCAGTGCAAATAAACAAGCCGACAAAATAATATACAAAACCGACAACACTTCAATAGAGTTCAAGAAAGGTTAGCCCTGCTGGGGAGCTGCAGCGCAAGCAGCTGAGCAAGATGATGAGACTGTGCTTGTTCAACACTTATATCTTCCTCACTCTGGAAGATAAACAAGCAGACAGATGACAGGTTTTGCACATAAAAGTATCGGTGCAGACAATTCATCACATTTCTTACTGACGATTAAAGTGACACAGTTTAAATTTGCATTAACACAATATGGTATTGTTCAGGTCAAGACATGGCAGGAAATGACATTGTGAAGGAGTTGGCAGCTTCATGACACCACTGGATTACAGATCAACAACTCATAAATATCAATGGTTAGTGTGCTGTCAATTTATACCATTTCAGATTGGCAAATAAAGAGATGGTTTAAATAATAGTAGAATGATATGACATTTTTCATAGTTAAGACATTGCAGAATATGACATTGTGCTGTAGTGGGTAGGTTCACCACACCACTGGATTACAGATGAAGAACAGAAGCATACATGCAGTGCAAAAGAAGATCACTTGATTTGTATAGTTTAATTTACATGGTATGAAGAAGGAACTTGGTTGTACAACTGAAAACTTAAATTAAGAAAGGACGAACTTTTGTTTATGAACTAAATATAATAAAATTTAAACAAGCAATTTGATGCAAACACCAAAAATAAACAGCTGTTGCAATCATGCCTAACCAAATATATACAACAAAGTTTGATGGCTTGAGATGGACAAACTTACATTATTGGTGAAGACAGGCTCTATAAAGGCCTTGTCCATGCTGATGGGGGGGCAATTCAAGAAGTTTACCACAGAATCTTCTTCAAAAGCATTGCCTTTATTCTACATTTTGTTAGGAGTAAATATAGATCTGATAATATACGAAAAAATGGAGAATATTTAAGATAAGATGAAGAGTGATGCTACATAACCAAGTAGATATAAATGTAAGTGCAGCGATACAGGCAAAAGGTACAGCCAAGAGCAATGCACAGCTAAACTTCTTCAGTACCAACCTTATGGTAAGAGTAAATATAGATATGATGTGTAGAAAATGGAGGGCAAAGGAAAATAAGCTGCAGAGTGATGGTACATGAACAACTACCTGTCACTGTAAGTACACTGATAAAGGACAGCATGTACTAACAAGAACAATGCAGAGCTAAAACAAAACATTGGCATTGGATATATTCTACACTAATGTAACCATTCATACAGATCAGATAATTTGGAGCGAACAATTGATAAGCAAGCTATCATGCATACTGCTCTCACATAATGAACCAGGTATGTATGCAAGTACAGTGATACAGGACAACAGGCACTAACAAGAGCAAAGCAGTGGGCAGCATATTTGAGATATCCTATCATTCTTGTCAAATCGGAATTCTTCTTCGAGCAGATTTCCTGCAAAAAAGATCTGTAAGGCACATGCGGAAAAGTAGAAGTTCAAATTGTCATGTGATTTCATAGACAGTACCTCATCCTGGGAACGAGACCAGTGCATAACAAGGTTTTTCCATTCAATGTCTTCTAAATTTAGCACATGAGACTTCACCGGAAATTCGTTTATAGACTTGCCATCAAAGTGTGATTTCCTCAGGTAACACCGATACTGCTGTAATGCTTCCTTGAAAAGCACAATCAAGCTTTGCTCGTCATGACTATCCATATTGACCCTTGCCTAGTTACAACAATGTAATGTAAATCATTGATGTGTTCAATCAGCAGAAAACAGGAAAATAATAGCCATGAATAATAGCACTTACACGTAAGTTGGACAGGAAGATGTGAAAATGGTGTTTGTCTTCACAATAATCTTCCCATGATTGGAATATATGCACGTAGTCCCTAACAACATTGAAAGCATTGTCTTTTAAACTAGGAATAAATGGAATGGGGTTCCAATCTGCAGGAATTGGCCATCTCTGCAGTTGGGATAGGTCTTCGGCCGGTGGACTTGCTATACTTTTTGCTGGAGTGGGATTTTTCTGTGGTAGAGCTGGTGCTATGGCAAATGAAATCGGTATACCTTTTGCAGGAGTGCAGGTCCTGTGTGGTGGGGCTAGTTGTGTGGCCAGTGAAGTATGGGTACAGTCTGCTGGAGCCGGTCCTACGTTTTGTGTCACTGGTTGTACAACCAATATAAGTGGGGTGCTGTCTGATTTCTCCGGCACCACCACGTTTTTCAAGGATTTTTCTAGTGCTCCTACAGGTCCGGCAATCACCCTCTTCCTTTTTTATGTCTGATGCACAAGAACGGCATTTGAGTGGAAAAACATGGTATGATGACAGATGGAATATGTATTGATAATGGATGGGCATGACATCTCGACATATATGATGAGTAAACTAAGCAGATGGTGGTGCAACAAAAGTAGAAGAAATGCAAGACAACATATGCAAGATACCCGCAATCAATAAAACATTGACAAATTAGAACAGGCACCTTGATGGGTGAACAGGAGAGGCCATCTGCCTTTGACTCCTCGAGGTTAGAATAGTCATTAGGATGATATTCTGAACAAGAATAAACAGGTGGGGAGCGTATGAGTTTCATTGCATCCAGAATGGCACTCAATGCCTTGGTGCCAATTTTGTAAGTCATTGCAGTGTTTAGCTTCAAGAGTGGACTGCTGCTAGTGCGACACAAAGCAGCTACACAGATCATAGTGTAGATATAATGGGAAAACCTTAAGCATCAGAGTAAAATCAGCAAAGTGGAACTTGCTCGAATATATGTGCTATTATTGCCGGTACGGCTAGAAAGGCTTCGGATACCAGCTCTCTTCAAGTGAAGGTGTGGTACTGTTAATATCAATGTAACTCTCAAAGGCGACACAGCTCCCCGCATTTCCTTGCTATTCTTATAGGATTCAAGTGGGCAGGCCACTACAAATCCTATTCCTATTTTTACAAGATCCTACGAATCAAAGAGGCTCAAAGTGTCCATCACAACCGACCGTATAGACCTCTAGACTACAAATGTCCCTGCTCATCTTCAGTACAAGGAACATACTGTACTACTATCATACTCCCTCTGTTCCAAAATATAAGTCTTGGTAGGGATTTCCACTATGGATCACATACAGATGTATCTAGGTACATTTTGGAGTGTAGATTCACTCATTTTGCTCTGTATGTAGTCCATGGTGGAATATATACAAAGACTTGTATTTAGGAACGGAGAGAGTACATATTAAAGAAGAACATAAGAGGAACATGGTAAAGAAGAGCAAGCAGATTTTGGATAATAAAATGTTGGTTGCGCTGTGCCCACACATGATGAACTAGAGCGCATTAAGAATGCAACTCCTAGCTGTCACCTGACCATTTTAGGCGGTTGGATGAAGATCCTATGTCTCCTAACCCTTCTTCTTCCTCGTCTCTGATTCTTCCCATAAAGAACACCGCACGGGCCGCCGGCCGGACCACCGGCCCCCACCGCCAGTGTTCCTCCGCCACCCCCACCCCCACCCCCACCCCAACCCCCACCCGCGTCGAGTTTTGTTCGTTCGGCGAGGCCCCATAACCACCTGAGCCCCTTAGATCGCACCGGCGAACTCCGGCGAGCTCTGAAAAATTGAGTTACCCAATTTTGAAATTTAGTCTACTGTGATTTAACTAGTGTGGAATATAAAAGGGGAAAACCATAAGCATTGCGAGTATGGTGTTGAGCGTGCCATAGCGGATCTGAAGGTGCAAACCGGATAAAGGCAACTTCGCAACCAAGACAAGAAATCAAAGCAGTGGCGATCTATTTTCTTGCTGCGATAAATAAGTTGAGCAGATACGAAAGAGTACCGCCTCTGGTGCGGCGCCGTGTAGGCATCTACTGAGAATTTGACAGTGTTGCGGTAGCGATGGATGTCGGTGGCGTGGAAGTAGGTCTAGGAGGGTAGACGGTGGCGGCGGGGCACGGTGGACGAGACGGTCGTAGGAGCGGCACCGGCAAGGTGGACGACGGTAGGGATGAAGCGAGGGGACGGGATGCAAGGATCCCGGTCCGAAGCCGTGGATGAGAGAGGTCGATCTCTTGTAATGGATGGCGGCGTCGGGGTATCAGCTCCGGCATGGTGGAGGAGGACGGCGTTGGATGGAGTGGCGGACGGCGGCGGACGGAGGAGCGTGGGGGTGGAGAGGGTGTTTTGGCGCCCACGGAGTATGAATGGGGAAAAGGGAGGTCGAGAGGAAGGGGGAACCTTGTATTCAGGGCGCGCTTGTCTCAAATGCGAGGAAATTTACAAACTTAGCCCCCGTTTCAAATTTCTACTACATCACAGCAACACTAGTCGGTCGGGGATAGGACGGTAATCTCGCATACACCGAGTATTTGCCGACGAGAGTTTGCTTTTGGCGCCCACCGTGTATGAATATGAATCGGGGAGGCAGTCGATTTCGGCCGAGGACACACTGTGTTTTGGCGCCCACCGTGTATGAATCCGTGTGAGAGGCAGTTACGTCACGTTTGGGTGAAATTACAAACCTACCCCTATCGAAACCTATAGAATTCCAGCATATAGGCTTTGCGTGGCAGGGATATACAGCAGTGATTTCCATCCCGCTTCGTTCAAATTTTGCAGAGTGCACGTTTACCGTGCCAACTCAATTCGAATCCCGTTTGTATTCTATTTTTTTGGGGCGGGATCCATTTTCAATTGGAATTACATTCTATATACATCATTATATATATATATATATATATACTTTCAAAAGCACAACAAAGAATTCTGCTCCTTTATATGTATAATATGATCTACAAATACAACGATCTCGAAATCTTAAGGTTGAATTCGAAAAAATTTAACCAAATTATGTTCTACTAAAATGTATGGATCAGTAATATCTACATATTAAATAGCATAGATGTGCGTGAATTCATATGAGTATGCATGTTTGAGAGATCAATTTTGGTTCGAGTATGGATTACATGTATCATCATCTCAAATTCAAATATTTGAATCCCTTTTTTGTTCACTCCTTTCATGCCCATCTCTCTTGCATGCATGCTCCTTCAGGTAGCTATCACTCTCTTTTCTCTAGCTCACCCGCACGCTCGCTTCATGTTGCTCCTATCCTCGCAAACATGGTCTCTCGACGTCTCCCTTGAGAAGTGTCACACTCTCCCTATCATTATAAATTACACGGTTTTCATTATCTCTCACGTCTCTACTGTTCTCTGGTATCACTCGGTACCTAAGCTTTCTTTTTCACCGCCAAACACACAGTCTCCACTCGTCTTTCACTTTGTCTATCTCTCTATGGGATTCTCTCACACACCCTATATGTCTCTACATATGACTCATACCACTAAAATTACTCTCTCTATCTCTCCTATAGACACAACATTTGTTGCGGTCTCCTTTTCGTCTCCATCCCAGACTGACATTATTCATTTGCTTACCGACCAGACAACCCCGACTACCGTCTCCTCTCTCTCTCACAGACACACACGCATAACTCCTACCACTAAAATGTGAATGGAAAACAAGATTTTGTTATACCCAAACAAAAAAGGACTGGAGGGAGTGATTGCTCTGACACGGACGCGACCTCTCATAGCGCAGGCATTGAACCGGCGCCGGCAAAGAGGGCCGCACTCGCTGTAGGCCCAGCTGAGCACGCCTCCTCGCCGCGTGCAACAAGCTTAAAACTACCCCGGTTGCCTTTGTTGAATCCGCGCGTGTGCCGGCAACACGTCCTTTCGCGAGCCGACAGGCATTTTAGAACACAAAAAATGACTATAATATAATTAATTTACGCATGGTCTTGACTTGTTGTGCTCGCACTGGTAGCAGGAACTAGTAGAGGATTTTCTTTATTTATAACTCTCCTCACATTTTTTTGGCTTTGAAGTGAATCATGGTTGTGGACATTATGTATGAATGTCCAAATATCTGTGAACATGAGTTTGATGTGGAAGTTGAACTTGGAATGTCGGGCTTACGCGTGAACTATACCATGTCCAATGCTTCGTCTGTTATTGTTTGGAAATTAATTGTTGTTATTACATGACCCGAAGAAAAATCATTTTGTGCCACATCAGTAGATGCACGGACATCACAACAGGCATGCTGACTAGATAAACATTTGAACCTAGCTATTATGAAGGAAATTTTGTATTGACAACAGTTTTAGATAGCATGAGATGCCTAGCCTGCTCTACCTCTTCTAGCTTATTTCTGGCTTCTTCCATCTCTTCTTTGGCTTGGGTGAAGTGAGCATCTGATTGCTCTTTTCGCTTCTTCAGGAACTCAGCTACATTCTCAAGGGCTTATGCACGCTTTCTTTCAGCCTTTACTAATGCCACGAGGACACGAACAGCTGACGACTCCACCTGGCTTGTGTGTAATCCAGCATCATCTGGGAATTTTCACCTTGTGTCTAATCCAGCATCATTAGGGAACTGGCACCTTGTGTGTAATCCAGCCTCATTTTGGAAACATGATCTCGAGGTTGACCATACTTCCCTCCTCGCAGGAACTACATCTTGACATGAAGTTACTTCTTTTTTAGATCAATATTTAGAGCAACCTAGATCCATTTAGTAGAAGCGAGATAAACAAAACTCGAAGAAGTGAATTCAAAAGGAATAAATAAATAAAAACAGACTACAAGGTTAGAACACCCACTTCCTACATCAAGCTAAAAACGAAAGCATTAGGACGATTAAGACTCTTCTTATTACACATCGAAGAACACCACACTTAAGAGAAACAGAAACTACAACATATACACATCGAAGAACACGAGGCTACACGGAAGTAATTGAAAGGGTGTTATTTACCAAAGCTCGTTTTACAGGTTCGGTGCAGCTCCTCTTTAACTTGCCACGCTCCTTGAAGATGTCTCGAATATCCCGTGTTTGATCTTCATTGCTCCTCTGCATGTTCGCACTCGTGGTTTTAAAATCTCAACATGGCAAGAAAAATTATACTACTAGTAATACTCTTGCATCTTGTGGGCAACATTAAAGCACTCGTCTGCCATGTTAGAGCATCTCCAACAAGATAAACTACTCATACAAATGCATCTTGATGCGTGCAACGCATGGGCATTTTGCTAGTTATAAAAACCTTCCCATCATTTGCCACACTACTGGTTGCAGATGAAAAACCTACGCAAGCACATCGTGATATAGGAGCGACACACAATTACAAGCTGATATTCTGTTGGACAATGGAGGCTATAACCACTTACTTTTACGGGAACAATAGCACCCAGGAAATTTGAAGGGTAGGTATGAACAAAATTGGAACTGCACATGTACTGCTAAGTGATTCAATACACACATTACCAGTCGAGGAGGAGAACGATGGTCGTGGCGGCCTCTATGAGTCATGGTCGGCAACGGGAGTCAGTTCATTGTCCATGACGGTGGTACTTCTGCGCTTGGCGTTGGCTTCCGGGAAGCAGATACGAGACCGTGGAAGACGATGCCAGGGAAGAGGCTCCGTGTACGACGATGACGGTGGACCGGCTCTAGTGCAGCGTACGAGGTCATTGATTAGGCAGATGCTCTGCGGTGGACGAGTGCACCGATATAAAGGGGAGGAGCACGAAGGCTGCGGTGCTGTGGAGAAGTCTATTTTGCGATGGGGATAGAAACTGGGGAGTATTCAGGTGTACTACTCTGGGTGCCGGGGTGGGGTTGGCTGGGTAGGGTGAACCTGAAGTTACGAAAACAACACCCTACCAAGCGTCATCCGTAGGCCTGTTCCGAAGGCTATGATGGTAACTTCCCACTGCTCGAATCAGGGTCGTGAGAGATTTTCCCGCCGACCTCAAAATTTTGTGACACTGTACTCCCCGTGTGGCGTGTTGAGTGATTCGGCTAAGCAACTAGGTAGTAGTAGTAGTAAACTCTGCATATTAGGTTTGACCGAAGTCAAACTTCCTAAAGTTTGACCAAGTTTATAGAAAAATATAAACATTTACCATAACAAATATGTATGATGTGAAAGTACATTCAATAATGAATCTAATGGTATTTATTTGTTATTGTATATGTTAATATTTTTTGTTATAAGCTTTTTCTGAGACTTTACAAAACTTGACTTTGACCAATGCTAATACAAGGACTTAAATAAAAATGGAGGGAGTACATATTTGTTTTCTTAGTTTGTAGTGAACTAATCATTTGTTGAAATTGTGAAATAAATATATTAGGCTATTGACTTCGAATGTAATGGTCTATACAATTCAATAGTTACAATCATTGTCGAATCCCAAGATGTATACAAGGTGTATAGTACTTCACAACATGCTCAAACTCACATAATCCCAGTTAAATGAGAATCTAAATGCATTTCATAGTTATTACTTTGTAGGATGCAACAAGAACAACCATAACTCTACACCAGCCATTATAGAAGCAACATTTTGACATATCCCAATGTGTGAATGAAACGTGCAGAGAGAGCTTTTGAAGATGGAGCAGATAGGGAGGGAAAGATTGTATGTATGTGGACGAGAGAGTAGGAGACAAACCTAACGAGACAGAGAGAGGGGGAGATAGAGAGAGAAAGAGAGAGGAAGAAGTTAGGTCTGTGAGAAAGATGCATACATGTAATATACATGAGATGCGTGTGCATCTGGATTCTGTATACGTGGAAGGAGAAGAGACAACATGTTTGATGAGAGAGCAGGAAAAACATGGACGAGAGGGGAAGAATCTCGTGGGTTGAGGGATTGACAATTTTGTGCGGGGGGGAGAGGGATTGGTAATTTTGTGCAAGAGAGAGAGAGAGAGGGTGGGGGGAGCAGTCAGTCAGCTGTCGTCACATCACCCAGCTTCCAAATGACCCAGCATTCTCTAGTGCGGTGTGGTCGCCGTCTTCGATCTGCCCGTTGCCCTCTTTGAAGATTGAGGTGTTGTGCATGTTGGGGTGCAAAGAATCACAAGCGAGAGTGGTCGCTGTATAACCTTGGATGGGGACGAATTGTGTGCTTGGGGGAGTGTGTGTGGGTGTTGTGCTGCATGTGTCTGTGTCTGTGTGTGTGTGTGTGTGTGTGTGTCAGATATTGAGAGAAAACAAACCTAAGGAGAGAAATGGGTATTCACAAAGAGATTGTGCGGGCCTTGAGGTGGGCAGGGGCCGGGTGAGGGTGTCAAAATGTGCACGTTGATGCATGTGTTGCATGGGACCGTGCGAGGGGCGGATGAATCGAGAGAGATGGTTGTTATGTTACGGATGCTCCTCTCTCTGTCTCTCTATCTCTCCCTCTCTCTCTCTCTATCTCTCTCTCTCTCACACACACACAAGTAAACTAGAAGACCGTTCTCTCATGTATACACAACATATCGGCATCTTTCTATGTCTCACTCATGCACGATCATTTGCACATTCACACCTCTCTATGTCTGTATCACACGCACACCGTCTCCACATTGCCCTTTCGCCACAACACATATATGGACACATACACACGTTCTCTCTCAGTCACACACACAAAATCAGTATTAAAAAAACTAGGGCGCACCTAAAACGTCCAAATCCAAATAAACACGAACTGGAGCTAAATTCAAATATATGGAAATATTGCAGCGTCAAGAACTTTCACAGGAAAAAAAAGTTGAGTAATATTCGAGGATTGTTTTCACACACACAAAAAGGTTCGGTGGATGTCCTTCGAGCGCGACACGGTGACGCACTGTTCGATCGACCGAGCGGCCGCGGTTCACGCGCTTGCACAGGATTCCATATCGTGGCCGTGGTACAAAGGCTGGTCACAATGGGCAAGAACATAAGCTAGTAACTAATAAAAGCGCTGCCTATGTCTAATGTTTACGTGTACTAGTACGGTTTTCTTTTAAGTTTGACCAACCTTATATATAAAACTAAAGTAAGCTCCCAAACGCGCACTCATCAATATGCCGCCGCCGCCGTTGCGCATGCCGGCGCCCGCCTGCTCCGGCCAACAATTTCTCGCCCATCACCACCGTGTCGCCGCCATCCCTGTGCCATGAAGCCGAAGGCTCGCCCGGTCACGTCGTCTGCAGTCCCTCCTTGTGATGCCGTCGTGCTGCCAAGCACGCGAGCAGCTGGTGGAGCCGTGTATATGCACGCAGCATACGAAGAGGAGGACGAGCGCGTGCTCCAGCACGCCAGCGAGGAGGAACTAGCGTGTCATTGTCGTCTCCGCCTGCGCGTAGGAGGCGCGCATGGTGGCTATCATGACAAAAGCCGATCGCGCGCGCGTCGAGCCCGCAAACCGGATGCGGACGCGGAATCTACCTTCGAGACCTTGAATGCCACGTGGATCCTGCAATCTGAAGGAGCAACTTGGGTCAGTCGACTCATGTGAGCTGTTTGATGCAACATGGATGGCTAGAAGGGCTTATTCCACCTCTTCTGTCGTCTTCTTCCTTCGCTCCGTCAAACTTCTTTCACAAATCGACTGACCCAAATTATACTACTAGTACGAACGTATTAAGTATAGTAGGAACACGAAGATACGAGAAGTAGTACCAATTGCAAGAAGAACAATAGTAAGACATAGTACTAGTACTACTGTACGTACTAAAGAGTTCAAATAACGAGAAAGAACATAAACATAGGGGTTGTTTGGTTCCTAGCCACACATTGCCACACTTTGCCACACCTAACCTTAGGCAAGTTTGACCAAGTTAGGTAGGTGTTTGGTTCTAGCCACACTTGAGATAAGGAATTTTTTATGAGTAGTGAACCCCACATGTCATAGACACAAAAAGTGTGGCAAGATTCCCTTAGGCAAGCCAAAGTATGGCTAACAATTTGAGCAACTCAAGTAAGGCAAGTCTGACAAATGTGGCAAAAATCATGTGGCAACATATGGCAAAGATAGTCACAATCCAAACAGCCCCATAGCTTTAAGGGCCTCAGCACAACACACCCTTGAAAATAAACTAATAAGCAACTAGTCCGCTTGACACTGCAGTAGAACCAGCATGAGCGACGACACTGCCACGTACTTGGAGTCCGAGTCCACGTCCTCGACTTCGTCCTTGTCCCTCTTCCTCTTCCTCTTCGCTGATGCTTCTTTGCTTGAATCGGACACTGGGCTCTGCTTCTTCATCCAACCCTTGTAGATATTTAAACAAAGGTAGGCATACATTGCTACGTACAGGATGTTATCTTCATCTAATGTCTTCGACTCCCATGCATGATGAAACTCATGATGAGGTTTCTTCAGTTTAGCGTACGAAGGATCAATCATGGCTGCTGCCAGGGTTAGCATTGAAGGTTGAGAGGAGGACACCAGGCTTGCCTTCTGGAGATTGAAGGGCTGGCCTACAGTGAGACCTATCCGACGCAGGACGTCACTATCGTTCTTAAAGCCTACAGTAACGAATTTCACTCTTTTGTCCTTGAGGAAGTTCTTAAAATCCTGGCACTCAACGTCGGCATGGCATATGTGGTAGACCAAGCAAACGTTATGTACGCAAACCTGGATCACATCGGGCTTCTTCCTCTCTTCGTCCTTTAGATCCTTCTCTCGTCCCAGGACTGTGGTGTACTCAACATCTAGCCCAGCGACCCACTCATCCATTGAACTGTTGATCATGCGTAGGAAGCGAGCAAGCCATGCTTGCACCGTCTCGGATCCACGTGTGTAGATGACGATGAACTGATCGCCGGTGATGGCTCTAACCTGGTACTCAGTGGCGACCATGGAGATTTGGGAGGCCATGGATTTTGGAGGAGGGTTAGGAGAAGTTGAACTGTTGTACCCCGCAAAAAAAACTGGGAGCGAACTAATGTGAAAGGACGAGACGACTAGGAGCAAACTGTTGTAAGGTAGAAGACGGGGACGAGTAGTGCGTGTGAACGGCGTGGGGTTGCTGGCTTGACCGGTGGATAAATAGCTGCAAGCCCCCAAAGAGTTCTCGAGAACTATGCGGGACCCACTAGATGTCATGTCTACTAGACCCATATCGTAGGCCTGATGGTATAGCTTCTGCCTGTTCGCACGCCATGCCGGCGCGTGGATGTAACTTCACTTAATTCCGTCAAACATCGCGCCTCCCACGACCTTCGCCTCCCTCGCGCGGTCGCACCCTTTGAGACTTAGACCGGCTATAAATGAGCAATTTTTTTTGCCTTTTTTTAGACAAGCATTTTTTTTGCCTACTCCGCATGCACGATACTCCCTCTGGTCCTTTTTACTCCCGTCAACCGTTTGCAAAGTGTTTGACCAAATTTATACTTTTTTTGAACACCACCTTATATTAATTAACCAGCCACACCAGTACACTCCTTTGATACAATATTCACCACACAGGGCGGTACGTTATTTACAAGAATACCATCTAATCTATTGTCAAAGTTATACTTAGAGATTAAGTGTGCCACCTTATTGGCCGAACGGCTAATCTTTGACTATTGAAGATTGTTGATCAACTTTGAGATGCTCAACGCTTTCATCTTCAGGTCACGCATAGCAGACCTGTCAATGCTTTGACAGGCATCAATGAAATCTGACGACCAAATTTATACTAAAAATATCAGTATCTACAATACTCCCAAAACACTTAGACTAGCCACAGTGGGAGTAACTTCAGCGGTAACATCGATTCCAACTCAGCAGATTTGCTTATGTGGCAATGAGTTAATGAAGAGAGAGGTAATTGTAGTAAGTTAGCTAGTTACTGTAACATCACATGTCCCAATGCAATATGAGTCTATAACCTAATAAATGAATCTTTGCATGTTACCACACTTAAGTTACTACCCACTGTGAAGGTAGTAACATAGTCTAGGGATATGTGTATGTTACTAGTGTATGTTACTATCCATTGTGGCTAGTCTTAGGTGCGGTGCATTAACTTCTACCTCGTTTCTTGTTTCTTGACATATCAACCAATAGGAGATGTGTTTCCCGTAAAAGACAATAGGAGATGTGGGTGTGCATGCTTTTAATGACTTGAGACTACCAAACACGACATGCAGTGGTTAGTTCATTGCATGCAATGCTATTAATTACCAAATAAACATTAAGATCTCTCGTTTTCCCCTCCTCCTTGGTCACATTGCACAATCTAAGATGACTTGCTCATCTAGACGGAGGGAGTGCTGATTATAAACATTAAGATCTCTCCTTTTCCCCTCCTCCTTGGTCACAGTGCACAATCTAAGATGACTTGCTCACCTAGACGGAGGGAGTACTAATTATAATGAGTACTGAACTAGTACTAGTATAAGAACTACGTTTTATAATGAGTGTAAAAATATTGATTTGACATTGTGAATGTTGACACATTGTGGAATAGTTTTCGAAGTCTGCAAAAGTACTCAACTAGTGCTGTCGTTCTCCACAAAAAAATGTGTTTACCAATGCATGCATGAACTCTAGTTACTCTAACCCCCCTCTCTTCTTTAATTCTTTGCCACATCAGCATGTTTTCTATTCCCGTGTTCATGATACCAGCTAAGATACCACCATTATGGCCAGCCTTAATCATCGCATGCAATAATTTAGTGCACCTTGAAATATGAACATGTGTGGGGCGTGTTTGTTTTTAATGACTTGAGACTATACCTAGCCCGGCATGCAAGATGACTTATTATGCACCGTTCCCCATACCTGTAGGAAGCCCGTTCGTCTCCAAATTTTTTCCTCTCCATGTGTGAAACAATATGCCTGCCAAACTGTCCTTCTCCCTCCGGCGGTCCCACCACTCCACCCCATGTGAAAAAATCTACATGCATGACTCTCCTCCCCCCACGCTCGTCCAATCCGTTGTGACCAGCAATATTTCCACCCCTTTGCTCCCCCGTAATTTACTCCAACAAATATGCCCATGTAGTTGTTACTTAACTGCAGGTGCATTCGGTCACTGACATATGGGCCCAACAGGGGTCTGGCCCACATGTCAGTGACGCAACTAGACCGTCAGTTAAGTCAGTGCAGCTCAGTCCATATCATATGTAGGTGTGCCATTGCTCGCTATAAATACTGCGCCTCCCACGACATCGCTATCTCCTCCCCCTCATGTTCACGTTCATTGCTATCTCCTCCCCCTCCCTCTCACGTCAACCACCATGGCATAGCCCCTCCCAAGCCCTAGGAGCCCCTCGCTGCACCGCACGGACGGTCACGCGTCGCTGTTTCGTTCCTCGCCGCAACTAGTCGAGGAGGACGCGTTGATGTTCCGCTCCTCGCCGCTACGCGATGCGTCACCGTTCCGTTCCTCGCCACCACTAGTCGAGGAAGACATGTCGGCATTCTGCTCCTCGCCGCGACGCATCGAGGTGGACGCGTTGGCGTTCCCAATCTCGCCAGCACGCGCGCCGGAGGACGCGTCGGCTCCCCGCTACGAGGAGAACGCCGCGCCGCCCGCCGAGCCCCCCCAGCTTTGAGGAGCTTTGGAAAGAAATGGATGTCGCCTTGTGGGAGGCTTTGCCTCCAGCAGAGCACGCCAAAATAGAGGCGGAGAAGAAGGCCGAGGAAGAGAAGCGCACCACGGAACAAGCTGCCTGGGAGGCCTATGTCGCGTCCGAGAGAGTCAGGCAATTGGCTCTTTGGCAGAAGGCTCGTGCGAGGGCCGTGAGGGTGGCGGAGGACGCCCGTGCCAACGCCCTGAATGCAGTCGGGCCCAAGCGCCTCATCTACGCTTGGCGGTATGTGGAACGGGTGCACGCTTCCAGCGAGGAGGAGTACCTATTGGCGCCGGATCACCACACCGGTGAGATCGCGCTTGCCTGCCGGCAAGCCGCCAATCAGCACCTCGCGATTTGTGAGGCTGAGGAAGAGGCGTTGTGTCAGTGCGCTGGGAAACGGCCGCGCACCAGGGCACTCGTGGCGCGCCGCAAGTGCTCCTGTGAGCGCCGTGGCATTTCGGAGGAGTATAATTTTTGTTTCGTAAGGCGATCTCATTAGTTTTCGGACGCAAATGATAAATCCTGAACGTTCAGGAATTTTTAGCGTCCTTAATTAAGTATGTAATAGGGAAAGTTTGGAAACCTTGTGTATTCGTACGCATTTTGCAAGTACGTGCATATAGCACAAACTTTACTATATACTATCGCAGGAAGAGAATTCTATGAGACCAGGTCTCACGCGAGACCCATCCTGATGGATGACACGTGGCATTCACAAATCACAAAGCATCCCCCACCCCCCACTTAAAAGCCACGTGTCAACCATCAGGACGGGTCTCACCTACTAACCGTGAGATCTGGTCTCATATACGAGTATTTTTTTTCCACTATCGCACTACACGTCTCTCTCGATATATGCTTGCAGACTGTGCTACTCCCTCCGTCCAGGTCAATAAGTCATCTTCGGTTGGGCACCGTGACCAAGAAGGAGGGAAGACTTATACACCTAGACGGAGGGAGTACTACTATTACTTATGTACATGCAAATGCATGTTTTAACATTACGATGCGGTTTTGTAAAAGTAGAAAAACAGCACTAGTCAAGCTTGTGAAACGATTCAATGCAAAACAAAAGCAAAAATGCTCGTTTGATTGTTTACTTTTAGCTTCCTTCTCTGTGGTTATTTCTCTGTCGTACTTTGTACGGAGTATCTCACTGGTTGGAAAGGCATGCAAATTCCCAAACTGCTTCCTACACCCTGTATCTCAGTGGTTGCCAGCGTTGACGTCGTCGCCCATGTCGTCGAGGATGAGGTTGCCGGGGTCGGGGAAGAAGTCGTCGTTCGCAACTAATCATGTGGTATAGCATAGTAGTAGGATACAGAGTAGAAACATGAATTTTACCACGATTTCGAACAGGAAGGACAGAAACACATACGGTGCAACGGGAGCTGCACCGTTGGCGTTGAGGTTGTCGCCCATGTCCAAACACCACGTAGACACGGTCTTTGAGCACGGTTCATAGTCGTTCCACGCTCGGGCATTGAAGTTTGTAACTATTTCAGATTAGAATATACTACTCCTCCGGTGCTAGTAGTAGAGCAGAGTCGTACTCTACTACTCTACTCAAGCAAGTTAGGGCATAGCATTGTAGGGAGTACTAGTACTGTGATCACTCAAGCAAGTTGTCTGGCATCGACATGACCCTACGCTGCTGGTATGTTTCTCGTAAGTCAAGCGGCATGCTATAGTCATCATCACCTGTCCACTTCCCGCATCACATATTCGCTTCTCCATCTTTGTCCGCACATAATCTCGTCCAATCTTCCATCCCTGCTAAGGCGCCTCCCCCCCTTGTCTGAAACCCAAGCACTAACAATGGAAGAACCGAGCAACGTCCGCCGAAAGAGTGGCTGGAATTCGCTCCCCACAGAGGTAATCAAGCTCATTGTTTCGCGTGTGGACAATCTCAGTACCATGCCGCTCGCCGCATGCTCGTCGGGGCTGTACCGTTTACTCAAAGCCCTCAGGCCGGAGCTTTTTAAGCCAGCTCCTCGCTTGCTGATGCCGCCTGATCTTCAGAAACGGCATGTCACGCAGCATAACGATCGTAGGGTGGCGAGCATCAACCCCCTTGACTGCGATCCGATCCCCGTCAGCCTCACTACATTAACGGTATGTACTGGGTCGGCATGAACATGTCTTGGATGGTGCTCGTCGACGGTCGCGACAGTTGGATGCTCGTGGAGGTCTACACCCGGCGATTAATCCCCCTTCCTTCGATTAACACTGCACTGCTTTGGCACCGTGGCCCAGAATACTTGGAACCTTACAGTAGCCAACATGATACCAAGTTTGATTTGCTCAAGGTTGTAATCTGCCAAGTGCCCACAAGATCTGCGAATTATAAAGACTTCAGGCTAATTGCGATCTTCAACCGCGGTCTCGCCTATCTGACAGGTCACTGCTGTAAGTGGATAAATCTGCACGTCCATCGCAGGATCATACATCCTCCATGGTTCTCTGATGCCATTGAACACAAGGGCTTCATTTACGCTATCGACTCCTTCTATGGCTGGACGTATTGCTGGCCTACTCCAGTCATCGCTACAAATGGCTGTTACAACAGTATGTTACTTTCCTATGATATCATGATGGCTTGCTTATATTACTGTCAACATTTGCTGAAAAAATATTCATTCTCATAACATGCTATTCTCAAGATTGACTAAACCAAGAGCCCTTTTTTATTTGACTCCAACTTGATATGATGTTGTAGGCCGCCTGGTGTCCCTACCCTTCCTAATCCCAGAACCTTTCAAAGAAAAGTGGCATGGCAGTTGCAGGTGGTTCCTGGCTCGATCAGACGACGATGAAAGATTGATGATCGTTCGCATGTACCGGACGTGTTGTTTCGCGGAATACAATCACAGACACTGCAAGATCTTTGAGCAGGATCCCAGCTTCTTTGGGCCTTCAGGAATTTTTGACTGGAGGCTGGTAAGTAGCCTTGGTACACGCTCTCTGTTTGTCGGACTGGATTATCCCATTAACCAGGAGATAACCGATTGCAAGGATCATGATGGCAGCACAATTTCGTTCATCAGTCAAAACTGTGTGTACACAGCGTACCATGCGTCTCTGCATGCACCATACCCTGATATGTGCCACCACGCTCTGCAGCCCAAAGTAGGAGAGAGGGTCGCAAGTATCAGATTTCGACCTGCTGGCTGGAGTTTCCCCTGTCAGGCACCCATCTGGTTCAAGCCGTCAGCCAATCTCCACATCTTAATAAATAGTAACGTCTAACTGAGCCAGTTAGTTAGATGCGTACACTTGGTGTAGTAGGATCTTTATTTAGTTTGATGCATACACTTGTTCTTTTTGGTAGCCCTTTTGTAATGATGGCTGATGTTTGGTTTGGAAGAGAGAGTTGCGTCTTCACTCTTCTGGCCTGCTTACTGCTTCTGTTGCACCCCCAGCCCTGGTTGCTACTGCTGCTGTTTTCAATGTACAATCAGTAGTATATTTCATCTGTTGGTTGAATAAATGTGTTGTTAGAATGACAAACACAATGTTTTGGAAGTCGTTGCACGGTTCGATCCTTTAGTGCCCCATACCGTACGTAGTGCATACTATTTATCGTACGGAACACATTTTTTTTGAAACTCGGAACACATTTTCCACTTGTTGATAACATGCAGCCCACTGATGAAGGCCCAATAGAGAAGCCCATAGTTAACTGGAAGGGAGGCTCTCACATGAATCCGGCCCAGGTACATGCTCATGGCCCCTAAACATAAATAAGTAAATAAATAAATAAAGCTAAATGCTCATGCACCAGTTCTTTGGGAAAATAGGTAGCCCAGTATTTCTTTTTGAAGAATACCCAAGCTAGGCCTATTTGTTTTCTCTGAATTACTGGGCTGCAAATCTTTCAAGTCGAGGAGGGATGCATTCCGGCCTAGCTTAAGAGTATGGTCAATGTCTGTTAAAAGTAATATCAAAAGGGGTTGAAAATTCCAAAAAAATTATAGCAAATGGGATATAAGTTTCTTTTTTTGTTTTTGTTCTTCACTGATATCTTATACGTATTTCATTGGATTTAACATGACATAATATTAATTTATTATTAAATTTGTTTCAGTATGGCTAATAATTTTTGGATTAAGAATATTTCGTTCCCCAGCAAAAATTTGCGAATTTTCAAAATTTCCCACATATTTAGTTAATTTTTTGACCCTGGTACCGACCAGAAAATGGCCAGCAATTCTAAAAATGGAAAACGGGCTGCAATAAATTCCATATGAATTAGAAAATGAGTAAAAATTATAAAAAATAATCGCAAATGGGTTGTACACTGTCACATCCCTAGTTCTGACAATGCCTAGTGCATGCATTAGAGTGTTGCATCATGTTTAAATTTCATTTAAACCTGAAATGGGGGCTGATAAACCCTAGCAGCTAATGAATTCAACTAGGGTCAAAATAAAATCTTTTTCAATAAACCCAAAATGCCCTCTGGAAATGTTCATGATTTCTGGTAAAGGTGAAAACCTCTGCCAAAAATGATGCACATATTTTAGGCCATTCTGGATTTTTGAATTAAATCATTACTTATTTGCATTTGGGCATTTAAATACTATAAAATATTTTAAATGCTCAAATAATCCCAAACTGAAATGGTTACTGTAGGATATATTTCTAACAGTGGTCATGAGCAGTTGCATGATTTTTGGGATTGTTTTAGTATTTTTAATAAAGCTAAAACAATTGCAGAAAATAGAAAATGGAATTAAGAGAGAGTGAGAAAAACTGACTGGCGCTTACCTACAGCCCATCTGGCTCCTCAGCCGGCCCAACACTGTGCAGCCTAGCCAGCGCAGCGCCTTTCTTCAACCTTCTGCCAGAAGGCGAGGCAGCTGCGTGGAGAGCGCACACCCGAGCTGCGCCAGCTCCTGCTTGCCACCTTCTGCTTCCCCCTCGCGTCTGGCGACACCACGCACCTCCCTGCCTCTCTCTCTCACTCTCCCGCGCTCTCACCCCCTTCCTGGATCTCTCTCTGCAGCGCGCCCGAGTACCCTGCCGCACGCCGGAAAGCACCGCCACAGCCACGGCCACCCCCTAGCCCAACCATGGTGACCAATAGTTCCGCAAGGACCTGAAGCATCTCCTCGACGAGCCACGCAAGCCGGGTTTCACCGCAACACCGCCATCGATGCCTTCTTCAACCCTGGGACCGCCGGCCATCACCGTCAAATTCATCGGCTCCGGACCATCCACGACCTCACCGAGCGTCCCGTCATCATCGTTGTGAGCCCCTAACCACTTACCCCCTGCTCCCCTCGTCGAATTAATGCCGCAACCATCGATCCCCGCAGCGCCAGAAGCTCACCGCGGCCGGCCTTGTCGCCGCCGTGGCCTGAGCTCGAACGGGTCGCGCCCGTGCATCTCACCGAGCTCGTGGTGACTCCAGGAGGCTGCGCAGTGCTTTACCTCACTCGCCCGTGCTCCACAACGCCGTTTTCGCCGAGGTCCGAACTCCGGCGCCGCCGCGAGCTCCATTCCGGTGAGCTCCGGCCATCCCAGCTCGAGCTGTTGCCACCCTTGGATGCGCGCGAAGCCCAGCAACCCATAGCCGTAAACCACGCCCGAAACCATCCCCTGTAACGCTTTCCCGGGGCGTTTCCGTCGTCGGATTCGGTCGCCGCCGGCCGAACTCCGGTGGCCGGTGATGTGGTACGTCATTAGCCACTGATGACCCCACTAATTAACCTCCAGTGAAACTGACAGCCGGGCCCCACATCCTAACTAACTGGCTAACTAAACTAGATTAAGTTTAATCTAATTACCCTGGACCCACACGTCAACATTGACTGTGCTGACGTGTCCGTTGACTGGGCCCACCTGCCAGCGACCTAAACGAGCCCTAAGTCACTGACTAATGGGACCCCCTGGTCAGGTTTGACCCGGGGCAGCCCTGTTGACTTGCTGATGCAAGCATGACGCAGTGCTGATGCCATAACTCATTTTCTGGATTTAATTTAATTCTGAAATTCCAGAAAATAGCTAAAACTTCAATAAATCATAGAAATTCAACCGTAACTCCAAATTAAATAATTTATATATGAAAAATTATCAGAAAAATTCAAGGAATCCATCTGTACCATTTTCATGCATGTTAGAACAACTTATCACTACTGTTTAGGACAAATGAAGTGAATGGCATTTAAATAATCACATATGGAGTTTGAATTTGAACCTAGGATTCAAACCAACTCCATTTAATCTGTTGCTAGTTGCATTAGCCCAAAACACATTCATTTTGCCATGTCATGATCATGCATCATATTGTGCATTGCATTGATTGTGTTCCCTTCTGTGTTGCCGGTATTTGTCCCCTCTCGATAGACGTGATACCGATGATGTGATCGTTGACACTGATGAAGACTCAATGCTATCTTCAGAAGTGCCAGGCAAGCAAAACCCCCTTGTTCATTCCGATACAATCCCACTCTCTCGCTCCTGCTCTCTTTTACTGCATTAGGACAACAACGATTCATCTGTTACCTGCTGCGGTAGCTGAACCCCTTTATCCTTTGCATGACCTGTCATTGCCACAGTAAATAGATGAAACCCACTAGCATGAGTAGGAGTTGTTTGAGCCCTGTTGTGCCTACTCATTCATGCTTGTTTGTCATGCCTACTACTGCTTAGAGTCGAGTCAGGTCTGATTCATCCGGAATGAATCAGAGGTGTGTGAACATGTCCTACTGTGTGTGAGCTAAGTGTGTGAACACGATTTGGTAAAGGTAGCAGTGAGAGGCCATGTAGGAGTACATGGTGGGTTGTCTCATTGCAGCCGTCCTCAGGAACTGAGTTCTGTGCCTGTGATCCATGAACAGCTACTACCACACATTGGGATCCTTAATTGACTCTCTCGACTTATTAATCAACATGATCTCTGTCCAGGAGTTGCAACTAGTTTCTGGTGTTTGTAGGTAGTGTTAGTAGTCTACCAAGTGGCACCCGGTACAGGTGGGCTTGGGACAGACTAGGCACAGTGGCACGGTGTACCAAGTGGCACCCGGTTGGTGGGCTTGGGAACCCTGCACACATCGTTTGGGGCCGTGAGCGACACCCCGGCCGGATCTCCTTGCGGATGGAACCCGAATAGGCGATAAACCTGGACTAGAGACTTGTTCGGTTAGTCAGGTCGTGGCCGACTCCCTCGCCCGGCTTCCGCTTGAAGGTTGCCGAGGTACAAGACGTGTACAGGGCGGTAAGTGGCGAAAGCGTGTGTGAAGAAGTACACCCCTGCAGGGTTAACATCATCTATTCGAATAGCCGGATTCCTCGGATATGGAAACTTGGACCGCATTGCATAGTTCATAGACAAGTGAAAGTGGATACTCTAAAATACGCAAGATAAGCATGAGTGCTATGGATGGCGTTCTCGTAGGGAGACGGGAGCGGATCCATAGTGGTGTATTGATATGGTGAATATGTGGACTCGTGTGCGCCACCTCAAAAGAGTTACTTGCAGTCGTAGTTCAGGATAGCCACCGAGTCAAAGCTGGCTTGCTGCAGTCAAACCCCTCCACCCCCTTGTTGATAATGATGCATATGTAGATAGATCTGATGTAAGTCTTGCTGGGTACATTTGTACTCACGTTTGCCTATTTTATGTTTTGCAGAGAGACTTCAGTCTCACTAATAGTTCCGCGTGGACTTCGACGTTTAGCTTGTTACCTCAGCTACGATCTTGTGCCTCGGCAGGATCTGGTAGATAGTCAGGCTTCTCAGCCTTTTTTTTCATTTATAGATGTCTGTACTCAGACATGATAGCTTCTGCTTGTGCTTGATTTGTATGCTCTGAGTGTTGGGTCATGAGACCCATGTTTGTAATATCTCGCTCCTCGGAGCCTATTGAATAATTACTTGAGTTGTAGAGTCATGTTGTGATGCCATGTTGTATCTGCACATATCGAGCATATTGTGTGTATGTTGTTGAAATGCTTGGTATGTGTGGGATCTGACTATCTAGTTGTTTATCCTTAGTAGCCTCTCTTACCGGGAAATGTCTCCTAGTGTTTCCACTGAGCCATGGTAGCTTGCTACTGCTCCGGAACACTTAGGCTGGCCGGCATGTGTCCTTCTTCGTTCCTGTGTCTGTCCCTTCGAGGAAATGTCACGCGATGAATACCGGAGTCCTGTTAGCCCGCTACAGCCCGGTTCACCGGAGTCCTGCTAGCCCAGTGCTACAGCCTGGATTTACTCGCTGATGACCGACACGTTCGATGTTGGGTCATGGATGCCTGTCCCTGTAAGTTTGTGCCACTTTGGGTTTACGACTAGCCATGTCAGCCCGGGCTCCTTACCATATGGATGCTAGCGACACTATCATATACGTGTGCCAAAAGACGCAAACGGTCCCGGGCAAAGGTAAGACGACACCCGTGGGAATACCGTGCGTGAGGCCGCAAAGTGATATGGGGTGTTACATGCTAGATCGATGTGGCATTGAGTCGGGGTCCTGACAGCTTTGGTATCAGAGCTTGACTTCCTGTAGGTTTACCAAGCCAAACTGGTCGAAGTTGAGTCTAGAAATTCTTTAGCTATATAAGGGAATTGATTGTGGGATGGAACGTAAGGCTCTTTTTACTCCTTACACCTTATGCCTTCTGATCTGAGTCATCATCTTTTCTTCTACGGGGATTAAGAACTAGGCTATCTCTTCTTTCTATTAGGATCACGTGTTACTAATCCGTAGACTTATAAGATTGTTGGATTTAAGTCTCAGTTCAGTTCCTACTACTTCCGTACGTTACCTGTTGATCTCCAAACCTTGATATTGTGCTTCTGAGTGGTTATGCCACCATTTTTGTGAATGTCTCAAATCTTTTCTGAGCATTTACAGCCGTTATGCTGTCCGAGTCATCCCAGGTTTCTAAATAGTTTGAAGCAATTTGCAAATTCCTTCCTCCCGCTTCGATGTTCCTTTGGGCCAGATTAACCACACTAATCGGTGTGTTGAGGTAATTATTGCCTCGACATATATGTTGGAATTATTATTATGACCCTAAGTGCTTAGGGGATCATCTAGTAATTTAGCCATGATTTGTGTCCCAGTGTGATGATTCTGGCCATCATTCTCGTAAGCATCCCGTGATGCCACTTAGTAGTAGGTATTCTATTCCTGGGTTTTAGACCCGAGATTCACCCTACTTACATCATGTTGACAGTAATTGCCAGCTCCCTTAGGTTATTAGTAACCTTTGCGTTAGTCCTCGAGGTCCGTGGTATATCGTTCTTCCAAATACCATGAACCATTATGGCAGAAGTTTGTTGGATCAAAAGATCACAACAGGCCCTCTATGAGTTCTCCATTCTATATTGCGACTCTGCCAGCTCAACCTTTCTGCATGGGTTATCCGGAAGAATTATGTTGAACTTGGTTCGACATACTAATCTATGCATCCACAACTCAGAAAATTATATGTTCCTTTGAGTTGTTCTCTTTAGTTGCATTCTGACCCTCGTCTATCAATGGATAGTCAAGAGTATGTGTGCAATCGTTCATCGATGCCTATTATTCTTGTGGTCCGTCAAGCCATTCTATTCAGGATGACTAGGAGAAACAAACTCCAGTACCTTATCCATTTCCAGGATTGGGTCAAAGTAGTTGTGTTCCGCAGATCAAAATGCCAATCCAGCTTTTGTTCTGTTCTACCTTGAAGTGTTACCATCCTTATATTAAGATTATCATGGGAATTGCACACCATCCTATGAATTCTTGGTGCAGTGATACTTCTTGCCATCATTGTTCATTCCTCGGTTCCTGTGTTATTGTAACCGGAATGCTGACAAGTGAATCATGGTGTGTGAAATCAATACTCCTAGCAATGCTATTGCTTGGTAGTTAAAGGACAAATTTTTTCATTCTTAGCGTGTTGGTTATTAAATCACCATTCTAAGATAGATTGTGCTACCTAGTCCTTATTTCCTGGTGCACTCTTTGATTGATGAGTTAGGATTTTGTCAAGTCCTCGCTCATTTGATCATATCATCTTGCCCTGAAAAGCAAGATTGTTCTCGAGCTTAGTAACATATCGGTGGTTCGTGATTTTCCGAAGATCTTCTCGGAAGTAATACCAGGTTGTCCCCTGACCGCTATGTTGAGGTCGTGATCAAGTTGGTTTCTTGTAAACCACCCTTTCTCCAAGAATCGGTGTTAGATATCCCTGAGCTAGTTGGTTGAGCTAAACGACAACTTGGAGGGTTGGAAGATAAAGCTTGCCTGACTTAGTTCGTTCCAAAGGGATATTCTTGTGTAGTGTGTGTTGAAGAAAGATGATATCTTCATCGATTGGTCCCTGTGATCAGTTGCTGGACCTATCGTCTTATCAATCCTTTGATTTGAGTGTGGGCTATCGTCAAATCAAGTCAGAACCAACAATGTTCGTAATGTTGTCTTCCTCGTGGTTGATCCCTCGAGCATACACCATTATATCTTTTGGGTCTGACCAATGCTATCACCGTGTTCACCCGATGGTGGAAGTCCAGTGATATGGAAATTCCGATGAATTGTTGTTGAGCCCATTGACAACATCCTTATCTCCTCCATGATTTTGAAGAACACTAAGCTAGTGTTGGAAACTTGTGTAAGCATTTTCTTCATGCCCCGTTCATGAAGTATATGTTTGGATGAAAGAAGTGACTTCCTTTGATTCACGTGCATCTGGTGTAAGTTGCCGCCATGAATTCGAGGAAGATTGTTTTGTTTTGTTTCCTTTGGAATCATCGCAAGTCAGTCATGCATGTGCGAGGTATTCTATGGTCTGATAGACTGATCATCTTCATTCCATATGTATATCCTAGCACACCAAGCCACTGACTGATTTGTTCAAGGAGAAGGAGTATCTTCATAAGAGCTAATCCGGACTTATGAAAGAACTTCGACATCCTCGCTGTTGGTTCCCAACCAGAACTCGGTAGTGTTTTATTGTAAGACTACCATGTGATCATGTTTGTCTGAGGCAGCGCGTTCACACATGTGTAGCAGAACCAGCTCATGTTTTGGAGCTTGCTATCGTAGTTCATTTCCCAAGAATCTCGCAACATCATCTCGTCGATTTGTGTTGCAAACTTTCATTTTCTTCCTAGACTCGATGAGTCTGGAATATCCTGACACCAACCAGATCTGAATCTCAGGCAGATATGATGGTTGGAACATTTCCCAAGAACTATAATATTGGTCCCTCGATAACCGGTAAAGTGGATGTCGTGGCCAACACACCCAGCCGGAAGACCTATTATTGTAGTATCTTGATTGAAGAAGTTGGCCACCTCCCCATAAGGATTTCGTAGGATTTACCTTCGTAACTGTTCCTTATGGATTCTATTGCTCCCGAAGTTCGACCTTTACTTGATGTTCTAGTTATCAAACCATATCTATGAATGGGTTACACTAGCACATCAAGGAGAACATTAGAAGCGGAGTGCTAAATGTCTCTCGGTCGATCATCCAGATTTTGTTTCCTTGGCCTCGCTAGGGTGAAATCTGAGTTGATGTTATCTTCCTATGCATCTGCCTCGTCCATCGTTGTTCATCATGGTGGTATGTTGTGTTGCCAGGATCCTTGACACGGATGTTGGTAAAACCTTGATGAATATGGAAATGCTCAAGTTCTTGAGAGCACGCACAAGCGCTAGGTGTTATCATCGGCACTAACTGGGTTTGCTCTCAGTTTCCTCGGCAATGCTATGATCCTTTCAAACAGTGAATTCACTCTCTATTGTTGGGTCCTTCCCCAGTTACCAGAATCATTCCCAGCATTTGCAATTTGTTCCTAGCTTGCACCACCAATGTGCCATTCTACCATGGGTCTCTCCCATTTCCGGTGGTAAGCAAATTTATCCATTACGTTGTTTTCAACAAGGTAATCCACATCATCCAAGTCCGAGTATGCCATTCTACCGACTCCCGCCAATCGATTGCTGTGATTTGCCTTAGGCTGATATAGAGAGTCTCGATGATCTCTATATCAAAGGTAATTCTTTTTGCCACTTGGATATTTCTACGAGTCACCTACCCTAAGGTGCCTCGTTGTGGTGTCATGGCAACTCAACTCCTCGCTACATTGACAATCATTTACCACCTTCATAAGCGTGAAATTGTTGTCTACCTAGTGAACCTTCGTCATCTGCCTCACTCCATTCTTATGGATGTGTGCTTCGTCCCTCAGCTCGAGAGATGTTGCTATGTCTCATTCCGCGAGTTAATCCTGAGTTGTTCGATCTTCGAGAAGATCGACCCTTTTAGAGTCTCCTTCTTCCCTCCATGTCATGTTGCCAGGATCTCTCAGAGCTAGACGACAAGACAAAGATGGTGTTCAAATCAACGTTCATTTGAAGTGCACCCTGGATCATGAAGATTATACTAGTTTGCGTTTAACCTTCGTCTTACCCTACCCTTGAATCTCGGGTCGAGATTCTTGTTTAGTGGGGGTGAGTTGTCACATCCCTAGTTCTGACAATGCCTAGTGCATGCATTAGAGTGTTGCATCATGTTTAAATTTCATTTAAACCTGAAATGGGGGCTGATAAACCCTAGCAGCTAATGAATTCAACTAGGGTCAAAATAAAATCTTTTTCAATAAACCCAAAATGCCCTCTGGAAATGTTCATGATTTCTGGTAAAGGTGAAAACCTCTGCCAAAAATGATGCACATATTTTAGGCCATTCTGGATTTTTGAATTAAATCATTACTTATTTGCATTTGGGCATTTAAATACTATAAAATATTTTAAATGCTCAAATAATCCCAAACTGAAATGGTTACTGTAGGATATATTTCTAACAGTGGTCATGAGCAGTTGCATGATTTTTGGGATTGTTTTAGTATTTTTAATAAAGCTAAAACAATTGCAGAAAATAGAAAATGGAATTAAGAGAGAGTGAGAAAAACTGACTGGCGCTTACCTACAGCCCATCTGGCTCCTCAGCCGGCCCAACACTGTGCAGCCCAGCCAGCGCAGCGCCTTTCTTCAACCTTCTGCCAGAAGGCGAGGCAGCTGCGTGGAGAGCGCACACCCGAGCTGCGCCAGCTCCTGCTTGCCGCCTTCTACTTCCCCCTCGCGTCTGGCGACGCCACGCACCTCCCTACCTCTCTCTCTCACTCTCCCGCGCTCTCACCCCCTTCCTGGATCTCTCTCTGCAGCGCGCCCGAGTACCCTGCCGCACGCCGGAAAGCACCGCCACAGCCACGGCCACCCCCTAGCCCAACCACCGTGACCAATAGCTCCGCAAGGACCTGAAGCATCTCCTCGACGAGCCACGCAAGCCGGGTTTCACCGCAACACCGCCATCGATGCCTTCTTCAACCTCGGGACCGCCGGCCATCACCGTCAAATTCATCCGCTCCGGACCATCCACGACCTCACCGAGCGTCCCGTCGTCATCGCTGTGAGCCCCTAACCACTTACCCCCTGCTCCCCTCGTCGAATTAATGCCGCAACCATCGATCCCCTCAGCGCCAGAAGCTCACCGCGGCCGGCCTTGTCGCCGCCGTGGCCTGAGCTCGAACGGGTCACGCCCGTGCATCTCACCGAGCTCGTGGTGACTCCAGGAGGCTGCGCAGTGCTTTACCTCACTCGCCCGTGCTCCACAACGCCGTTTTCGCTGAGGTCCGAACTCCGGCGCCGCCACGAGCTCCATTCCGGTGAGCTCCGGCCACCCCAGCTCGAGCTGTTGCCACCCCTGGATGCGCGCGAAGCCCAGCAACCCATAGCCGTAAACCACGCCCGAAACCATCCCCTGTAACGCTTTCCCGGGGCGTTTCCGTCGTCGGATTCGGTCGCCGACGGCCGAACTCCGGTGGCCGGTGATGTGGTACGTCATTAGCCACTGATGACCCCACTAATTAACCTCCAGTGAAACTGACAGCCGGGCCCCACATCCTAACTAACTGGCTAACTAAACTAGATTAAGTTTAATCTAATTACCCTGGACCCACACGTCAACATTGACTGTGCTGACGTGTCCGTTGACTGGGCCCACCTGCCAGCGACCTAAACGAGCCCTAAGTCACTGACTAATGGGACCCCCTGGTCAGGTTTGACCCGGGGCAGCCCTGTTGACTTGCTGATGCAAGCATGACGCAGTGCTGATGCCATAACTCATTTTCTGGATTTAATTTAATTCTGAAATTCCAGAAAATAGCTAAAACTTCAATAAATCATAGAAATTCAACCGTAACTCCAAATTAAATAATTTATATATGAAAAATTATCAGAAAAATTCAAGGAATCCATCTGTACCATTTTCATGCATGTTAGAACAACTTATCACTACTGTTTAGGACAAATGAAGTGAATGGCATTTAAATAATCACATATGGAGTTTGAATTTGAACCTAGGATTCAAACCAACTCCATTTAATCTGTTGCTAGTTGCATTAGCCCAAAACACATTCATTTTGCCATGTCATGATCATGCATCATATTGTGCATTGCATTGATTGTGTTCCCTTCTGTGTTGCCGGTATTTGTCCCCTCTCGATAGACGTGATACCGATGATGTGATCGTTGACACTGATGAAGACTCAATGCTATCTTCAGAAGTGCCAGGCAAGCAAAACCCCCTTGTTCATTCCGATACAATCCCACTCTCTCGCTCCTGCTCTCTTTTACTGCATTAGGACAACAACGATTCATCTGTTACCTGCTGCGGTAGCTGAACCCCTTTATCCTTTGCATGACCTGTCATTGCCACAGTAAATAGATGAAACCCACTAGCATGAGTAGGAGTTGTTTGAGCCCTGTTGTGCCTACTCATTCATGCTTGTTTGTCATGCCTACTACTGCTTAGAGTCGAGTCAGGTCTGATTCATCCGGAATGAATCAGAGGTGTGTGAACATGTCCTACTGTGTGTGAGCTAAGTGTGTGAACACGATTTGGTAAAGGTAGCGGTGAGAGGCCATGTAGGAGTACATGGTGGGTTGTCTCATTGCAGCCGTCCTCAGGAACTGAGTTCTGTGCCTGTGATCCATGAACAGCTACTACCACACATTGGGATCCTTAATTGACTCTCTCGACTTATTAATCAACATGATCTCTGTCCAGGAGTTGCAACTAGTTTCTGGTGTTTGTAGGTAGTGTTAGTAGTCTACCAAGTGGCACCCGGTACAGGTGGGCTTGGGACAGACTAGGCACAGTGGCACGGTGTACCAAGTGGCACCCGGTTGGTGGGCTTGGGAACCCTGCACACATCGTTTGGGGCCGTGAGCGACACCCCGGCCGGATCTCCTTGCGGATGGAACCCGAATAGGCGATAAACCTGGACTAGAGACTTGTTCGGTTAGTCAGGTCATGGCCGACTCCCTCGCCCGGCTTCCGCTTGAAGGTTGCCGAGGTACAAGACGTGTACAGGGCGGTAAGTGGCGAAAGCGTGTGTGAAGAAGTACACCCCTGCAGGGTTAACATCATCTATTCGAATAGCCGGATTCCTCGGATATGGAAACTTGGACCCCATTGCATAGTTCATAGACAAGTGAAAGTGGATACTCTAAAATACGCAAGATAAGCGTGAGTGCTATGGATGGCGTTCTCGTAGGGAGACGGGAGCGGATCCATAGTGGTGTATTGATATGGTGAATATGTGGACTCGTGTGCGCCACTCAAAAGAGTTACTTGCAGTCGTAGTTCAGGATAGCCACCGAGTCAAAGCTGGCTTGCTGCAGTCAAACCCCTCCACCCCCTTGTTGATAATGATGCATATGTAGATAGATCTGATGTAAGTCTTGCTGGGTACATTTGTACTCACGTTTGCCTATTTTATGTTTTGCAGAGAGACTTTAGTCTCACTAATAGTTCCGCGTGGACTTCGACATTTAGCTTGTTACCTCAGCTACGATCTTGTGCCTCGGCAGGATCTGGTAGATAGTCAGGCTTCTCAGCCTTTTTTCATTTATAGATGTCTGTACTCAGACATGATAGCTTCCGTTTGTGCTTGATTTGTATGCTCTGAGTGTTGGGTCATGAGACCCATGTTTGTAATATCTCGCTCCTCGGAGCCTATTGAATAATTACTTGAGTTGTAGAGTCATGTTGTGATGCCATGTTGTATCTGCACATATCGAGCATATTGTGTGTATGTTGTTGAAATGCTTGGTATGTGTGGGATCTGACTATCTAGTTGTTTATCCTTAGTAGCCTCTCTTACCGGGAAATGTCTCCTAGTGTTTCCACTGAGCCATGGTAGCTTGCTACTGCTCCAGAACACTTAGGCTGGCCGGCATGTGTCCTTCTTCGTTCCTGTGTCTGTCCCTTCGGGGAAATGTCACGCGATGAATACCGGAGTCCTGTTAGCCCGCTACAGCCCGGTTCACCGGAGTCCTGCTAGCCCAGTGCTACAGCCTGGATTTACTCGCTGATGACCGACACGTTCGATGTTGGGTCATGGATGCTTGTCCCTGTAAGTTTGTGCCACTTTGGGTTTACGACTAGCAATGTCAGCCCGGGCTCCTTACCATATGGATGCTAGCGACACTATCGTATACGTGTGCCAAAAGACGCAAACGGTCCCGGGCAAAGGTAAGACGACACCCGTGGGAATACCATGCGTGAGGCCGCAAAGTGATATGGGGTGTTACATGCTAGATCGATGTGGCATTGAGTCGGGGTCCTGACATACACGCCACAGATTTCAAGGCTGACTTGTTTACGCAAGGCTTTGTCAGTGAACACACGATTCTAGCAGCAGTTAGTTTTGGATGTCCATCCAACGGTCGACGTGCTTCTTCAATCTCTGATCGTCCTGCTCCAGCCACCTAAACTAGCGCCGGCGGGACTGCCTGCTCCCTCCTCTTGTGGCCCGCTGTGATGCCGCGCAGGCTTCCCCAGCCCACCCTACTCCCTCTGCTGGCCTGGCCGCACGCAATCAACTGCCTCCTTATTACGCGAAAAAATGATTCCTCCCACCGACATCTGGGGCGCACTGGTTGGGAGGCTGACCTGTGGGCCTACTAACTTGACGCGTACGCAGGGCTTGTCAACTTAGTCAACAAACGATTCTAGCAGCACTAACCGTTGGATTTGAATCAAACGCTCCTGCTGCTTCTTCAATCGCTGCTCTTCTTGCACCAGCCGCCCAAACCAGCGCCGGGGAGACCGCCTTCTCCTTCCTCCAATGGCCGGCTATGCTGCCGATCAGGCCTCATCGCCCCCTACTACTCCCACCGCTAGCCAGGCCCTGCGGCGACGGTTGCCTCACACCGTAGCCGAACCAGTGAACCCTCGTACTCCTCTCCGCGTGGGCATCCACTGCTGCGTCTTCCCCGGCTCCGCGTCATCCCCTTCCTAGGCCTCGCCGTCGTCCACCGCCTTGGTGCTGTCGGTGTGGCGTGGTCAACTTGGTCAACGACATTCCATCGAAAGAGTACTGTACGTGGAGAGGCTGACAGCTGGGTCCACGACCACAACCTAGTTTTTTTTGTGATTTTCCAAGTAAGTCGCTTTTGTCAGGCTTGTTGGGCTGCAAATCTTTCAAGACAAGGAGAGCTTTCATTCGGCTGGCCGAGAAAATGGCCCATCAATAATGAGAAATGGGCTGTACATTTTTAAAACACATCAAACCGGCAATTAGTTTCAAATATCTTTTCTTCATTTCGAGATTTGAAATTACATTAATTTTTATGCATGGAGAATTTTTTGGATTTTATATTGATATACATTTATTTTTAAAATCAGTTTGAATGTGAGTCGAAATTTCGGGATTAAAAACAGTTCGGACCGCACCGAAATATGCAAAATTTTGTATAATTTTTTAACCGTGGCCACAATATGGGCTGTAATGCTAACAAAAAGAATATGGGCTCCAAAAAACATTAATAATTAGCAAATGGGATGTAAATTATTAGAAATAATGGCAGATGGGTTGTATGCTGTTTTCCACCGATTTGAGGCTTTCCTAAAAAAAGGTTGACGCACAAGCAGTGACTGTTGGATGGCCATCCAACGGCCGTCGTGCTTCTTCAATCTCTGCTCTTCCTGCTCCAGCCGCTCAAACAGGCGTTGGCGGGACTGCCTGCTCCCTCCTCCCCGCAGCCAGCTCTGCTGCCATGCAGGCCTCACCGCCCCACCGTACTCCCATCGCTGGCCTAGCCATCCCTCTACTCACCCACACCTGCTGTTATTCTCCGGCGACGGCAGACGAACTAGAAAACCCTCGTACAGTCGTACTCCCCTCCGCGTGGGAAACAACTGCCGAGTCTCCCCTGCCTCCGCGTCGTTCCCTTCCTACGCCTCGCCGTCGTCCACCGCCCTGGTGCTCTCGGCGCGGCCTGGTCAACGTGGTCAACGACCGACATGCATCTGAAGTGGACTTTACGTGGAGAGGCCGACAGCTGGGTCCACGGCCGCACGCAAGGAAATGCCTCCTTATTACGCGCAAAATAATGATTCCTCCACCTGACATCAGGGACCCACCGAAAGGGCCTCTGTATTTCATGAAAAAAATGTTACCGCCGCTGACAGCTCGGACCCACCAGTTATATCTTCGCACGCAAGGAAGTGCCTCCTTATTACGCACAAAAAATGAATACTACCCCTGTTAGCTGGGTCCCAGTATAGTGGCAAGCTGACTTGTGGGCCTCCTAAGTTGACGGGGACAGAGGGCTTTGTCAACTTAGTCAATATGCACGATTCTAACTCCAGTGACCATACAATATCCATCCAACGGCCGTAGTGCTTCTTCAACCTCTTGTCTTCTTGCTCCAGCCGCCCAAACCAGCGCCGGACGTGTGTCGTGCTCCTGCCTCCCGTGGCCGGCTGCGATGCGGCGGAGGCCTCACCGCCCCTACTACTCCCACCGCTGGCCAGGCCATCCCTCTACTCACCCACACCCCCTGTTATTCTGCGGCGACGACAGCTTCACACCACAGCGAACCAGTGAACCCTCGTACTCCTCTACCCGTGGGGATCCACTGCCGCGTCTTCCCCGGCTCCACGTCGTCCCCTTCCTAGGCCTCGCTGTCATCCACCGCCTAGGTGCTCTCGGCACGGCGTGGTCAACGTGGTCAAGGAAAGGCTTACATCGGACGTGGACTATACGTGGAGAGGCTGACAGCTGGGTCCACGGCCGCAACAAGGAAGTGCCTCCTTATTACGTCCAAAATAATTATTCCTCCACCTGACAGCGGGACCCACCGGACGGGCCACCGTATTTAGCGAAAAAACGTTTCCCCCTGACTACTGGGACCCACCAGCTACATCTTCGCACGCAAGGAAGTGCGTCCGGGCAAAAAAAAAACGATTCGCCCCCTGACTGCTTGGACCCACCAGCTATATCTTCGCAGGCAAGGAAGTGCCTGACAGTCGGGACCCACCTGGTCGAAGCGTACGTAGCATTGTCATTTTGGTCGCAAACGTGTACGTACATACTGGTCGATGTAGAGGCACGCACGTGTCGTAGTAGAGGCGCGCACATGTCGTAGTATAGGCGCGCACGTAGCATTTACACGTACGTACATCGGCCAGGGTGCAAGAAAAGAAAATACGGCCACGTATGTGTACATACGGGCGGGGTCTCGAACCCCTACTCGCGCATACGTACGGCCAGGGCTCGTGTACATGGCTGGGTCGGAACGGAGAAACAACATCGTCGTCATGTTCATGGGGAGGCAACGGAATGCGTCGTGTTCATGGGGAGGCAACGAAATGCGTGGTGTTCATTGGGAGGGCTTGGAGGGAATAGGCGATGGAAACGAGGCCTGGCGTACCGCAGAACAGAGGAAATGACCTAGTGTTCGACCAGCCACGTTCGAAACGGGATCCTGTTCATCTGGAGGGGTCTGGAGTACCGAAAAACGGAGGAAACGGACCTCCTATGGTCGAAACGGGGGTCCTGTTGATAGGGAGGGGTGTGGCGTACCGCAAAACGGATGAAACAGACTTGTGTTGGAGCGCTACGATCGAAACGGGGGTCCTGTTCATCGCGAGGGGTGTGGCGTACCGCAAACCGGGACTCCACGGGATACTATTCATCTCCACCGTCGACCCCCTCCAGCCTCCACGAGCTACTGTTCATCCAACGTCGACCTCCTCCAGCCTCCACCTGCGACTGTTCATCCACGGGGTCCTATTCAACCACCCCTCCACCATCTACTGTTCATACAACCCTCCACACCACGGGGTCTTGTTCATCCACCCCTCCACAGGCACCCCTCCACCGTCTACTGTTCATCCAGCCGTCCACCACACCACGAGGTCCTGTTCATCCAGAGGCAACACCACCGCTCACTGTTCATCCA
>NC_041382.1:496224963-496298538 GCF_002162155.2 Triticum dicoccoides
GTTCATCCCATCGATCGGCTTCAGTTAGAAGCAGTAGCGAAGGAATTGCTTGATCGGGTTCAGTTAACAGCCCTCGATCGATCACTCGGGTTCAGTAACGCGTAGCCTGCAGTGCAATCGCTCAGGTTCAGTTAGAGACCAATGCCTCGCCCGGGTGCAGTTAGAGCCAACGCCTAGCACACACGCGCGTACGTGTACGAGAGAAACGCGCATCGCTCGGCCCCCGACCTCCCACCGTAATTGGGAACTCCCCGAAATTTTCCTCCCCCTCGCTTCTTCCACGGTTTTTTCCGTCATGGACGGCCCAAAGAATGTCATGCAGCTGCGTCTCCGGCCCTCCCAGGACGAAAAGCCCATTTTCTGTCATGATTTTTTGTCATAGAAGTAGGAGCCCACCACATCTATGATGATACAGGGTTTTGTCACAATTATCGTCATAGAAGTGTCATATGTATGACAGAAAAAAAATTCGTTCGGCCCAAAATGTCACGGATGTGTCTTTTTATTGTAGTGTAAGAATGAATTGATTCCACCTAGAATTGTTACAGGTTATAGAATGGTAATTGATTTTGGAACATTAAACAAGGCCAGTAGAAAAGATCATTACCCTCTACATTTTATTAATCAAATGCTACAAAGATTGTCCAAACATACACACTTTTGCTTTCTAGATGGTTATTCTAGTTTTTCTCAAATACCCATTGTGGGAGTCCTGGACTAAGGGGTCCTTGGGCGTCCAGCCTGATAGCCATGGGCCAGACTGATCGGCTGTGAAGATACGAAGATCGAAGACTACACCTGTGTCTGGATGGGACTCTCCTTGGCGTGGAAGGCAAGCTTGGTGACTAAATATGTAGATTCCTTTCTTTGTAATCGACCTTGTGTAACCCTAGATCCTCCCGGTGTCTATATAAACCGGAGGACTTAGTCCGGAGGATATACATTATCATAGCCATAAAAGTTAGACCTCTAGGGTTTAGCCATTACGATCTTGTGGTAGATCAACTCTTGTAATACTCATATTCATCAAGATCAATCAGGCAGGACGTATGGTATTACCTCCATAGAGAGGGCCTGAACCTGGGTAAAACATTGTGTCACCTGTCTCCTGTTACCATCGACCTTAGGCGCACAGTTCGGGACCCCCTACCCGAGATCCGCCGGTTTTGACACCAACATTGGTGCTTTCATTGAGAGTTCCACTGTGCCGTAATCAAGAGGTTCGATGGCTCCTTCAACCATCTGCAATGATGCTGCCCAAGGGGGAGTTTTCGTCCTCGGACAGATCTTCGTGTTCGGCGTTTCACTCTGCGGGCCAACTCGCTTGGCCATCTGGAGTAGATCGAAAGCTACGCCTCTGGCCATCATGTCAGATTTGGGAGCTTGAACTATGGCGCGGACGTCCGTGGGGACTTTATCTTCACCGGATTCGAGACCGCGGCTACCACTCCTGGCCATCCCGAGGGACATGACCTAAATCTGTCATCGGACTGCATCCAGGAGACAGCTCCCATAACCGCTCTGGCCTTAGATCCGGAGCAGGCTGCGCCATCCAAGGACGGGAAGCTCAACCCCGCCACGGAGGCCACAGATTCCCCGGTGTTGGAGTCGCACATAGACTTGATCTCACACGATACCTGTGCCACCAGAACTCCGGACTCATTTCCGGCCATATGTTCCGTATCATGTGAGCTCGTGGATGCCAAACTTGATCGTTTATCGATCTTCAAATTCAGTGCTGCAGACATCTTCTAGCACTCGCCTTTGGGAGACATGCTAAACTCATTAAAGAATCTGTCCTTGGCAGAGGACTCACAGCCGAACTGTATCCGGTTCGAACTAGGGGCTGACAATGGATAATTTTGCTCCCCGCCCGCACCCATTTTATAGCCACGGTCAAAGATTTAACCGACACACTTGATTACAACTCCGAGGACATCGACGGTATGGACGACGATGCCGGAGAAGAAGAGGCCCAGAACCCACCGTTCACCGGACGCTGGACGGCCACTTCGTCGTATGATGTATACATGGTGGATGCAACAAAGGAGAACAACGGTGATGACAAGGAAGATCTAGCTGAGGATAAACCTTCAGAAATACAATCCAAGCACCGGCATCAGCGGCGCCGCTCAAAGTCATGTTGCAGTAAAGACAGCAACACCGGCACAGGAGAAGATAACACTCCAGAAGGTGTCAAAGACAGCGAAGATCCCGTTGAGACAGCTAACAAAAAAGATGAATGGGGAGATGGGCAGGTTAGCCTCGGTAAACAGGCCACGCACGAAGACTCAGAGGACTGAAGTTATCTTCCGCTCTCCGAGGATGAGGTGAGCCTCGGCCCCGATGATTTCATCGTGCCTGAGGAACATCTTGAGCAGGAGTGCTTCAAGCGCTAGGTCATAGCCACTGCAAGGAGCTTGAAAAAGAAGAAATAGCAGCTTCAAGCTGATCAAGATCTGCTCAATGATAAATGGACCGATGTCCAAGCAGCCGAAGAATAGGGCCTCAAGCGCCCAACCAAAAGTTACCCAAAGCCCAAATTGCTACCTCAGTTGGACGAGGAGGCACCGGAATACATACCACCATCATATAATGCGGCCGACCGACCACCACGTGGTCGGGACAAAACGGCAACTCACGCTGAACACCAGCTCGCCCCGCCTCATTGCATAGGTAGGGGTAAATTAGCCCACGGCCATACATATGACCTCCGGCAAAACCAGAACAATAAAGCAGGACATACCAGATCAATCTACAGATCTCGAGGACGTACCTCGACACGCGACGATCGCCACCTATTCAGATATGACAAACTTAGTCATGCGTGGGATGAAACCCCAGACGGACTCCATTAGAGCTACGTCACGATATGGCCGGATATAGAGGTGCTGCACAACCTCATTGCTTCACTGATGAGGTCATGGATCATGAATTCCCAGAAGGGTTCAAACCCGTGAATATAGAATCATGCGATGGAACCACGGACCCCGCGGTGTGGATCGAAGACTTCATTCTCCACATTCATATGGCCCGCGGCGATGACCTCCATGCCATCAAATACCTCCCTTTAAAGCTCAAGGGGCTAGCTCGGCACTAGTTAAACAGCCTGCCTGAAAATTCTATCGGAAGCTGGGAGGACTTGGAAGAAGCCTTCCTCGACAAATTCCAAGGTACATATGTTCGGCCACTAGACGCCGATGACTTAAGCCACATAGTTCAACAACCTGGAGAGTCCGCCAGGAAATTATAGACTAGGTCCTTAACTAAAGAGAACCAAATCGTCGATTGTCCGGATGCCGAAGCCCTAGCAGCCTTCAAACATAGCATCCGCGACGAAGGGCTCGCTCGCCACCTCGGCCAACAAAAGCCAAAATCCATGGTGGCCCTCACGGCACTCATGACCCACTTTTGTGCGGGCAAGGACAGTTGGTTGGCCCATAGCAAAAACAATGCAAGCGACGCCGGCACCCCTGAAGTTAAAAATAACAAAAACAAGTCTCGACGCAACAGATACAAGTGTTGAAACAACAGTGATAACACCGAGGATACGATGGTCAATGTCGGATTCAGTGGCTCTAAGTCCGGTCAGCAGAAGAAGCCGTTCCTAAAGAACAATTCGGGACCATCTATCTTGGACCACATACTTGAACGTCCGTGCCAGATTCATGGCACCCCGGACAAACCACCCAATCATACAAATAGAGATTGCTGGGGTTTTAAACAGGCCGGCAAATTAAACACCGAGTACAGGGAAAAGGGATCGTAAAGCGAGGACAATGACGAAGAGCCCCGGCAACCGAACACAAGGGGACAAAAGAAGTTTCCCCTCAGGTCAAAACGGTGAACATGATATACAGTACCCACATCCCCTAGAGGGAGCGCAAGCGCGCGCTCAGGGACGTCTACGCGATAGAGCCAGTCGCCCCAAAATTTAATCCATGGTCGTCATGCCCGATCACTTTTGATCGCCGGGATCATCCGACCAGTATCCGACACGGTGGTTCAGCCGCACTGGTCCTAGACCCAATAATTGATGGGTTCCACCTGACTCGCGTCCTTATGAACGGAGGCAGCATCCTCAATCTGCTCTATTAGGATACAGCGCGAAAAATGGGCATTAACCCATCACGGATCAAGCCCACCAGGACTACCTTCAAATGAGTCATACCAGGTGTAGAAGCCCGCTGTACGGGCTCAATCACACTAGAGGTTTTCTTCGGATCTCCGGACAACTTCCGAAGCAAAGAGTTAATCTTCGATATCGTCCCCTTCCGCAGTGGCTATCACGCACTGCTCGAACGAACTGCGTTTGCTCCATTCAACACAGTACCACACTATGCTTACCTCAAGCTCAAGATGCCTGGTCCGCGCGGCGTCATAATGGTCAATGGAAATACGGAAAGCTCTCTCCGTACAGAAGAGCACACAGCTGCCTTAGCAGCAGAAGTACAGAGCGACCTTCTCAAGCAGAACCTTAATTCGGCTACCGAGCCCACGGACACCTTTAAGAGGGTCCGAACTACTTTGTAGCAGGAGAGCTCGGCTCGTCAGGAGCTCTACTAGCAATCCGGCCTCCGTCTCAGTCCCGATTAGGTGGCGGCTGAAAGTGCGTTATATCGACTAGAGGGAGGTGAATAGGCGATTTTTATGAAAGTCTTCAAAACGTGGAAGTTATGAAGACAAACGATAGAAATAAACCTACTACCCTGCAGCGGAAGGTAGACTACACTAGGCAAGCCATAGTCAAGTATTCAATAGAGTGAAAGCACAATGACTAATAGCAGCAATGTAGTAAGGATTACGTAGGAAGATATTGTGAAGCCACACAGAACACGCAGTCACTCAGTGAAGACAAAAGATAGTGCGAACATACAATGACTTCACAAGGAGTAACAGTAAGTAAAGGGAAGGGAAGATGAAACCAGTGACTCGCTGAAGACAATGATTTGTTGGACCAGTTCCAGTTGCTGTGACAATTGTACGTCTGGTTAGGGCGGCTAGGTATTTAAACCTTAGGACACACAGTCCCAGACACCCAGTCCTGAACACGCAGCTCAGGACACCAAGTCCTCATCGTATTCCCCTTGAGCTAAGGTCACACAGACCTTGCCCAATCACTCTGGTAAGTCTTCAAGGTAGACTCCCAAACCTTCACAGACTTCGTTCACCGGCAATCCACAATCTCTCTTGGATACTTAGAACGCGACGCCTAATTCTCTTTGGCTCTGGGTGGTTAGGGCTTTATCCTCGCAAGGAATTCTCTCTCAAAGGCTTCGAGGTGGGTTGCTCTCAAACGACAAAAGCCGTACTCTGAATCTGAGCAGCCAACCGTTTATGGTTGTAGGGGGTGGGCTATTTATAGCCACTTGGCAACCCGACCTGATTTGTCCGAAATGACCCTGGGTCACTATGGAACTGACACGTGTTCCAACGGTCAGATTTCAAACTCACACAACAACTTTACTTGGGCTTCAAGCAAAGCTGACTTGCCCGACTCTGGACAAGATTCGCTCTCAAAGTCTTCACTCGAAGACATAGGTTTTGTTTAAGCATCACTTCAGTCATTCTGACTGGTTCTCTTGGACCCCACTTAACAGTACGGTGGTTCCTATGACTCAACACAGAAGAAAGAGAACTACGAAAGATCTAAGTCTTCGAGCTCCATAGGCTTCATGTGGTGTCTTCTCTTGTCATAGTCTTCAATGTGAATATCTTCATATACCAACTTTGACTTCAATGTCTTCATACATTTTTAGGGGTCATCTCTGGTAGGAAAACCGAATCAATGAGGGACTTCTACCTGTGTTATCCTGCAATTCTCACAAACACATTAGTCCCTCAACTAGGTTTGTCGTCAATACTCCAAAACCAACTAGGGGTGGCACTAGATGCACTTACAATCTCCCCCTTTTTGGTGATTGATGACAAACTAGTTGAAGTTTTCAACGGGGAATATAATCTATGAAATTGTAAAGGATAAGGAATTGTCTTCATAAGTTGCAAGGGCTCCCCCTGAAGATGTGCATATAAGTAATTTGCTTTTGGAATGCAAATGCATATGGAAGGTTGTACTTGTGGAGATCCACTTCAACTTATGATGAAAATCCACTATGCATGTGAAAGTATATGAAGATAATGACATGCATAATGGAAAATGGACGTGTGCAGAATGATCTAAGTGCGGAATTTATCGTCGCACATGCGGAATTTATCATCGCAACACAAGGTGGCAGATAAGTAGCAGACGACCATCGAGTTTAAGTGTTACAACTCAAAGAACCAAATGTAGCAAAACGAGAGTTGTAAGCACGAAGCAAAATATAAAGTACCCGCCCATATGGACCCGCTTGAAGACTATCAACCTCATATGCTTCTCCCCCTTTTGTCAGTAAGGACCAAAAAGGTTTGAAGACATAGAGCATCTACTCGTTCCCATGAGGAGTAGGTGAAGCAGCAGGGTCGTTGGTGGTGTTTGGCGGTGCTGAAGAGCTTGGAGCAAAGTCGAAGCGTGCTGAAGGAGGTGGTGGCATCGTCTTCATCCTCGATCACTCTGGCATTCACAGTTGCAGCAGAGGAAGAGAACTCAGAGTCTTCAAGGGATGGAATTCGTCGCAACACTGCCCTTCGAGGAGGTGTGGAGTCAAACTTGAATCGCTCAGTGAAGCCATCCTCTTGAAGATCATCTTCAGAACACATCAGCGTTAGCCCTTTCCATGTGCGGCGAGAGGTTTCATGGGCAACAAAAGCATTCTTGGTGGCAAGATTGCGAATGCGATTAACATCCACCAAGAGGCTTTGCATATGACGCTTCAGCCAGTCATGATGCCTATCCTGTTTCTGATGAAGAGCCACAAGAAGCTCTCGGTAGTTGAGAACATGAGTGCGCTTCTTGGGTCGTGGAGCAGTTGTACTGTCAGTGGCTTTAGTTAGAGCAGGATGCGGTGCACGTGTAGTGCGAGCCAAAGGATACACACGAGTTACGGCTTCCACGCCTTCAACGTTCTGAGTGAAACTTTGATGCTCTACATTCTGAAGACTTAGGGGTTCCTTGGCAGGCTCGGGATAGATGGCTTCAATCGACATATCCACATCAGGCAGAAAAATCCGATGATTGCGAGAAGATGGCTGATATGAGATAGTGGAGTGAAGTTTGATCAGCCGCATGACCCATGGGGCGTAGAACTTCAAGCCAAATAGATCAAAGCCTGATGCAGCAAGTTGGCGAATGAAGAAGTCCTGTGCATTGAAGCATTTTCCATGAAGAATATAGAAGACCAAAGTCTTCATTGCACCTTCAAGCTTGGCATGTGGAGAGTGCCCTTTGATGGGCCAGAGAGTTCGCCTTATGATGTGATAAATAGTCCTTGGCGGATACTCTAGGTCTTCAACAAGGAACTCTTTGGGATATGCAGCGTCTTGAGGTAATGGCTTCATCATATTTAGCATCTGACTCATGTTAGGTTCAGGCTTCTGAAAGATGCTCTCCACAGCTTCACTGTGAAGTTGACAGCCAGATTCGTAGAGATCTCCGGGAGTGGGCAGACCAGTGAGCTCAATGATGTCAAAGGCTTTGGCTTCGTGATGAACATTTCCTGTCATCCACTCCAGGACCCAAGTCTTCGGATCTCTGTTATACCCGCGGATGTGAAGTGTGGCATAGAATTGGAGCAGCAACTCTTCATTCCAATGCTCTTGGTCAGTGACGAATGGCAGCAATCCAACTTCTTTGAAGCAATCCAGAGCTTCTTCTAGACAGGGCAGACCAACTAAAGCTTCAATGTCAAGACGCTTGTGGGGGAAGAAGCGACCTTGATTGTATAGAATGCAGGAGTAATAGCTTCGCTGCGGATAGCTCCAGAACCGATCAGATGATATCCTTTCCCTTGAGTAGGGGTTCCTGGAGCTATTGAAGAATGTGTTGTCTGCTCTGAAGCCATTGATATTGAAGGAGCCAAGTGCTGATGCAGGACCTGGGAACCTTGGCAATCTTGGGATTGGCTTCTGTACCCGAGGTCTGTGCTCAACATGATAGTCGAATTGGGGACCGGCAGCAGACGCAGGAACAGAAGCAGCGGGATCAGTGGCTTCGCTGACTTCTGGTGCTTTTGTTGGTGAGGGCTCCACATTTGCTTCAGCCATGACAGCGTTAGTGGCTTCAGTGGTGTTGGTGGTGGCAGCCGCAAGATTTTCAATCACGTTCTCCTCGAGAACTGCTTCTTGGTGGGACAGGGGAGTAGCAGCTTGTGGGACTTCTTCTTCATTGGCTGATGCAGCCGGAATGTCTTCAGCAGATTCAGCTTCAGACGCAGAGTCTGGAGGCCTTGGTCCTTTGCGAAGCCTGCGCAATGCAGGCGACGCCTGTGTAGTTGGAGTTGGCTGGGCCTCAAAGTCTTCTTCCTCTTGTGGGCGATCAGCCCATGAAGCATCCTGAGCGATTGGCGTCAGAGGACGACCAATGCTGATGAGTTCGCTGTTCTCGAGCTGAGGAAGGACTGCACCATCTTCTACATGGTCATGTTGACCAATGTCTTCAGCAGCGATGGGATCAGCTGCTGGAAAGTCTTCAGCTTCATGAGCCTCGGTGAAAGTAGACTCATGGATTGTCAGTTGGCGTTCAGTGTTAGGACGAACCATGGAAATGGGTTCAACTATCAAAGGCTCTGTGGGAGCAACCTGATCTTTCTTGGTCTTCCTCTTCTTCTGGGAGGGGGCAATAGGAGAGGCTTCAGGATGTTTCCTCTTCCTGGCTTCAGCCTCAGCAGTCCTCGTCTTCTTGAGCTCTGAAGCGGTTAACCGGCTTTTTGGCTTCGAGCCAGTCATTCTAGTTGGGAAGACAATGGGATCTGCTTCCTGCCTTGGTGCATCAGGTTCAGTTGTAGCGGGCTTCTTCATCTTCTTTGCTGCCATCCTGGGGTCCATGCCAAGACGCCCAAGGGCCTTGCGCTTCTCAGCCTCATTATAGGCCTGCATACATTTGTCAGCCAGAACCTTCATGCGCTCACGAGAACCTTGAGCTTCTGCACGTTTCTTGAGAAAGGCTTCCTTGAGCTCGTGCAACATAATCTTGAAGTTCTTGACCTCTTGCACGCTGAGCTTGGCCATATGCTTCTTGAACTGAGCCTTTTCATAGTCAATCTTTTGCTTCAGTTCAGCAATGAGCTAGGCGATAGCTAACTCTGAAGCAATGGCGCCATGGAAGGCGACACTGAGGCCAATGGGTAGTTGGAGATCTTCGAAGCTAATGTTTGGCGTGTCAAACCATTCATCAATGAAGTTCTGGATGATTGTTACATCAAAGAGAGGCAGATCATTGAAGATTTCTCCTTCTTCTTTGCTCTTGATGAGTTGCTCAAGAGCATCATCTGCAAGATTTTCATCACTTCACAAATCAATGGCATCATTGCGCAGAATGGCAGCAGCTGTTAGCTCTTGGCCGGTGTGTGGCAGAGGCATCTTGACCTTCTGGGGCTTGGAGATGCGTGATAAATCTTCGGACTGCACACTGTCTTCAGGAGGTGCAGTTGCCAGTGGCTTCGCCCGTGAGATTTTTGGTGAAGGGGCAGGCTTTGAAGCTTTAGGCTTCTTCAACTTCTTTGGCTTCGGTGCTGCAGGCGCTTCGTCTGATTCAGCGTCAGCTACAGGCTCATTCACTGCAGTCCCTTGAACCAAGATATGGGTGATGAGGCCTTCAAAGTTGTAGAAAGGACCGACGACATTGGGTTCTGCATCTCGTGTGCCATCAGCCCTTGGAGCTGAGGGACCAGGGTTGAAGTCTAGTCCCAATGTCTTCTTGTTTTGCTTCACTGAGTTCTGGGCAAACTGGAAGTTGCGCTTGAACAGAATGTTGTCACGATACCATAGTAGTGACGATGGGTGTGCATCAACAGGCTGTGGCCCACGGACCATGCAGGGATAGAAGCCTTGTTCAATGGCTTCATCTCTGGACCTAGGTTGAAGATTCTTGTATAGGATGTCTCCCCACGGTCTCTTGATGGCATTTTTCTCGGCATATTCCTGGGTTACAAATTGGTATTTGAACCATTGTTCTGCCCAATATCTTCGAATCCATTGGATTCGGGTCTTGCGCTGATTGTAATCCTCTTCAGGATCTGTCTTGTACAGTTCTGATAGGTCATCTAGCAGATCTCTAGATGTTTCTCCACGACGCTTTCTGCCACCCTTCCTTGCTGATTTCTCTGAAGCCATGAACTTTAAACTGAAATGCTTCAACACATTCAAAGGCTTCAAAGATTTTCGCTTGCTGGGCAGACAGGAACTTGCTTCGGGAGAATTTATATGATGCTGTAAGAATTCTGCAAATGAATGCAGACTATGAGAACCAAGGGATTCTCCCACGGACATGTACCTGTGATAGCATTAAGGTGCGAGGGAAGGGGAAGAGGTCATATGCATTCTCAGAAGATTTTGAATATAAATCAGTTTAGAAGACATTGACCTCATCGTGCGAAGACATTCACTCATAGATAAGGAGTTGGTTCCAGATTTGTACGAATCCAGAGATCAGTACAAGTGAGGAATCTAACTACTTTGTGAAGCATAAGTGAATATACTAGGCATGTTATGAGATGCAGTATGAGAGAGATCTAACTTGTTTGAATAGAAACTGCTTGTGGTAGAAAGTGACAAAGCCATAGGATCAACGGTGCCGTAAAAAGGAAGTTTTATTTACCACACTAAGAACTGCTAGACGGAGTGGAAGATGAGGCCAAGCAGTTCGATCTTCCGTGCCCTAACTTGGCGACGGAGGACACCTACGGCGACGGCGGAGAGGACGATGTCTGCGGTCGACGTGAAGACGGTGTCGGAGAGGTTGCGAGAGCGAAGCGCTTCGTCGCTGGCGTCATCGAGGGCTAGCGGTGGTGCTAGGGTTCATGCGAGAGTGGAAGAATAGATAATGACCGCCATGAAGTGTGTATTTATAGGTATAGGGGCGGCACTGCGTTATTACACAGGTGCCCCTGGCGATTCACATCTGAGGAACACGTGGCCATTATGCAGAATTTTGGGGTTTGTTCCACGTCCCACGCACGCCTGGATTGTCGGGTGGTCGTTCCTACTTCTTCGGGTTTCATGTGGAGGAATGAGCATTGAAGGTGGACTTAAGGTTTGTCTTTGTATCTTCTGCCGACAAGGACACAGAGAAGACATTCAACAGTTTCAATAGAATGCATATGATTTGGAGAGATAGAGTTTGAGATATATAGCATAGAGAGGTTAGGGTCCGATCACATTCACTTAGTTCAAAAGATTCAACAAGAAGAAATAGCTATAAGTGAATGCTGTAGAGGACAGAACACTAGTATATATATATATAATCAACATAGTGAAGATAATCATGAAGACATGTTGAGATTGAAGCCAAACCAAATGTGAAGACATAGCAAGGTAACGCCATGAGTGAAACACTTCAAAATAGAACATTTGGTGGTGGCGTTACCCACCGTATAGGAAGTATTAGACCCAGACACGGCGCACAATTATCGTGGCACTCCGAAGTTAAATTCCACATTAATGTATTCACACTTAGAATGTATGTCTTCATTGATTGAAGATATACTTTACTTCGTGTGTTTCACATCTAAGTCATCAATATGCATAAGGGTTAGGATGTGTGCCTGATCACAGGACATTTGAGGATTCCAGGATATTTAGCTCACACCGTAACTTGCAAAATCTCTTCTCATCCAAGGGCTTGGTGAAGATATCTGCCAATTGCTCTTTAGTGTTGACGTGTATGATATCAATATCTTCCTTCACAACATGATCTCTGAGAAAGTGATGACGAATTTCAATGTGCTTTGTCTTCGAGTGCTGAACTGGGTTGTAGGCAATCTTGATGGCGCTTTCGTTGTCGTAGTAGAGTGGCACTTGCTTCAGATGAATGCCATAGTCTTTGAGCATTTGCTTCATCCACAGAAGCTGAGCGCAGCAAGATCCAGCAGCAATGTATTCAGATTCAGCAGTGGAGAGAGATACACCGTTCTGCTTCTTTGAAGACCAACATACAAGTGATCGTCCCAGAAAGTGACATGTGCCTGATGTAGACTTGCGATCAACTTTGTCACCAGCATAATCAGCATCCGAGAATCCAACCAGATCAAACTCTGAGCCCTTTGGATACCATAATCCTAGAGTTGGGGTGTGAGCCAAATATCAAAGAATTCGCTTCACAGCTAAGTGATGCGACTCCTTTGGTGCCGCTTGAAATCGAGCACACATGCAAACACTAAGCATAATATCTGGCCTAGATGCACATAGATAAAGTAAAGAACCAATCATGGAGCGGTATACCTTTTGATTGAACTCTTTACCATTGTCGTCAGGACCAAGATGATGCTTGGCTGGCATTGGCGTCGTGAAGCCTTTGCAGTCTTGCATACCGAACTTCTTCAGGCAATCTTTGAGATACTTCTCTTGAGATATGAAGATGTCGTTGCGTTGTTGTCGTATTTGAAGACCGAGAAAGAACTTCAGCTCTCCCATCATAGACATTTGATATTGCTCTTGCATCATATATCCAAACTCTTCACTTTACTTCTGATTGGTGCAGCCGAAGATAATGTCATCCACATATATTTGGCACACAAACAGTTCACCATTATATGTCTTCGTGAAGAGAGTGGGGTCGAGAGAACCAGGTATGAAGCCTTTGCTCTTTAGGAAGTATTTGAGTGTGTCATACCAGGCCGAGGGGCTTGTTTGCGGCCATACAGTGCCTTGTTGAGCTTGTATACCATGTCAGGATGTTTTGGATCTTCAAAGCCAGTAGGTTGTGCAACATACACTTCTTCTTCAATCTTGCCATTGAGGAAGGCGCTCTTCACATCCATTTGATAAAGAAGTATGTTGTGATGATTTGCATAGGCCAGCAGTATGCGTATGGCTTCAAGTCTAGCCACATGAGCAAATGTTTCATCGAAGTCAATTCCTTCCACTTGAGTATATCCTTGAGCAACGAGACGAGCTTTGTTTCTGACAACTTGACCATGCTCATCTTGCTTGTTGCGGTATATCCATTTGGTGCCTATTATGTTGTGCTTCCGAGGATCAGGACGCTTGACCAGTTCCCATACGTTATTCAGCTCAAATTGTTGAAGCTCGTCTTGCATAGCTTGAATCCATTCAGGTTCCATGAAGGCTTCTTCAACTTTCTTGGGTTCTATTATTGAGACGAATGCGAAGTGCCCACAGAAATTTTCTAGCTGAGTTGCCCTTGAACAAGTGAGTGGACCGGGTGCATTGATGCTATCAATTATTCTTTCAATCTGCACTTCATTGGCAACGCGAGGATGTACAGGGCGAAGATTTTGCTCTTGCTGATCATTGTCGTTGTTAGAAGGAATGTCTTTAGGCTGAGCATTGTCTTCATGTTGATCAGGTGCTGAGATGATAAGTTCTTCTTCAAGATGAGCTTCAGAAGGTATAATTTCTCCAGTTCCCATTAACTTGATTGATTCACTGGATGGAACTTCATCTAGCACATTTGGCAGTTGCTTTGTGAACCGTTGGTCTCATCGAACCGCACATCCACTGTTTCAACCACTTTGTAATGAAAGAGATTGAAGACTCTGTAGGAGTGCGAATCCTTTCCATATCCAAGCATAAAACCCTCATGTGCTTTTGGTGCAAACTTTGAGGTGTGATGTGGGTCCTTGATCCAGCACCTGGTGCCAAATACTCTGAAGTAACTGACATTTGGCTTCTTGCCAGTAAAGAGCTCATAAGATGTCTTGTGCAGAAGTTTGTGAAGATAAACACGATTGATTGTATGGCATGCAGTATCAATGGCTTCAGGCCAGAATTTTCTTGGAGTCTTGTATTCATCTAGCATCGTTCTGGCCATCTCAATGAGTGTTCTGTTCTTGCGTTCGACGACCCCATTCTACTGTGGCGTGTACGGGGCTGAGAATTCATGTGTGATGCCCAAGGTATCAAGATATGTATCATGGCCAGTGTTCTTGAATTTAGTGCCATTGTCACTTCTGATATGCTTTATATTGGCGGCATAGTTGTTCATTGCTCGATTGGCGAAGCGTCTGAAGACATCCTGCACTTCAGTCTTGTAAAGGATTATGTGTACCCAAGTATATCTAGAATAATCATCACCAATGACAAAGCCATAGAGACAAGCAGTAGTAGTAAGTGTTGAGTAATGAGTGGGACCGAAAAGATCCATGTGAAGCAGTTCGAAGGGTCGAGTAGTGGTCATGATTGTCTTCGAGGGATGTTTGGCCCTCGTCATCTTTCCTGCCTCACAGGCACCGCATAATTGATCTTTCTTGAACTTGACGCCCTCGATGCCTATGACATGCTTCTTCTTTCCCAGGGTGTGGAGGTTCCTCATGCCAGCATGCCCAAGCCTCCGAAGCCAGAGCCAGCATTCTGAAGCTTTTGCTAGAAGACATACGGCAAGCTGTGGTCCTGCTAAGAAATCTACCACGTACAAATCATCTTTTTGATACCCTTCAAATACTAGAGACTTGTCAGATTCCATTAGAACAAGGCAACGATATTTTCCAAATATTACGATCATGTTTAAATCGCAAAGCATTGAGACAAACATTAAGTTGAAGCCAAGGGATTCAACAAGCATGACTTTATCCATGTGTTGATCCCTTGAGATTGCAACTCTACCTAGACCCAATACCTTACTTTTACCAGTGTCAGCAAATGTGATGTGGCTCTTGTCGGATGGACGTAAGGTTGAGTCCATAAAAAGGCTTGTTTTTCCAGTCATGTGATTTGTACACCCACTATCAATAATCCATTCTAAAGACGCTCGTGTCGTACCCTACAGTGCAGTTAGGGGGATAGGCTTCACGAAGAGCATTGTGAAGCAAAAACATTTGACGAACCAGTGGGCTATGAAAGCTTAGATCCAGATTAGGACTAATAGGGAGAGTAGCAAGTGATTCAGGAACGAAGTACATAGTAAGACCATTCGGGCATTTGATCTTGCACCCTAGAAGATGTTTAAGTTCCCCAGCAATAGCGTCAGACGATTTTGGTTTTCTGCTGGAGACCTTTCCCTGCAAAAGAGAGTTAAGCTTTCTTAGCCACCCACATCTTCAAGGGTGGCTTAGAAGCAATAAGTCTAAGTGCAGCATCTGAGAACTTTGGCTTTGGAGCCCTAGCAAACAGTCTTGCAGGCGGACAATAGTACTCATAAGAATGAGCAGAATAGTTCTTGGTCTTATGAACATGGCGGTTTGATGAACCGCTCTCATGTTCATATGCCTGAGTATGGTTTCACTGCAAAACATTTGTGTTAGTGCGACTCAGGTGAGTCCTCTGTCTGTATGAAGCCTTTGGACTGTATGAAGCCTTTGGTCTGAGGTTTGTCTTCTTCACGTGAGGTGTCATGATGACATTCACAGGAAGATTCTCCAGACACCTTTTTGGAACCCAGATCTTCTTCATAGGCGGTCCATTCCTGCAGTTAGTACCAATGTACCTGGCAAACACTTCACCATTCTGATTCTTAAACAATTTATAGTTTGCATCAAGGGATTCATCAATGATAATGGGGTTAGCACAAGTGAAGCCAGATAGATTGGATGGATCTGCTGAAGGTTCCTTTGCAGCAACCCACATGGTTTTGGGGTACTGCTCAGGTTTCCAGTAAGAGCCATCAACATTCATTTTCCTTACCAACCCAACACCCTCTTTCCTTGGGTTTCGGTTCAGAATCTGCTTTTTGAGGACATCACATAGTGTCTGATGCCCTTTAAGACTTTTGTACATCCCTGTTTCAAGCAATGTCTTCAACCTAGCATTCTCATCAGCAATAGTAGTGGTATCCTCAGCAGAGGGGTTAGTTACCACATCAACAGTTGAAGATATTGCAACAGTAGTAGCAGTAGAACATTCAGCAACAGAAGCAGCATTATCATGCTCAATGCATTTAAGACATGGTGGTTCAAATCCTTCCTGAGCGGAACTGATCTGTTTGGCGCGAAGTGACTCGTTTTCCTTTTGAAGATCTTCATGAGCCGCTCTCAATTTCTCAAGATCTTGCTTCCTTTGAAGATAATCATAGGAAAGCTTTTCATGAGTTGTTGAGAGAGTTTCATGACGACTTTCAAGTTCCTCATACTTAATTGAAGATTTTTTATGTCTTCAATTAAGGATTCAGATCGAGTCATTTCAGTACCTAACAGATCATCGCTTCTATCTAACAGTTTTTGAATATGTTCCATAGCTTTCTGTTATTCAGTTGCAATTTTAGCAAGTGTTTTGTAGCTGGGTTTTGAACCACAATCAGAGTCATCGTCACTAGATGTTTGATAGTGAGTAGTGCGTGTGTTTACCTTGGCACCGCATGCCATGAAGCAGTAGGTAGAAGCGGAGTAGTCCTTGTCATTTGCATCGGTGTCAGTGATGAAGTCATTGTCTTCAGTGTTGAAGATGGACTTGGCAACGTATGCTGTAGCCAGACTTGCGACGCCTGAATCGGACTCCTCCTCAGACTCCACCTCCACCTCCTCAGAAGCGGACTCCTCCTCTGAATCCTTTTCCTTGCCAACAAACGCACGTGCCTTGCTAGATGAGCTCTTCTTGTGTGATGAAGACTTTGAGGAAGACTTGGAAGAAGACTTTGAGTATTTCTTCTTCTTGTTGTTGTCAGAGTCATATTCCTTGCTCTTCTTCTTCTTTTTGTTCTCATTGCCCACTGTGGACACTCAGAGATGAAGTGGCCAGGTTTCTTGCACTTGTGACATGTTTTCTTCTTGTACTCGTGAGCAGAAGCTTCATCATTCCTTGAGCTTGATCGGGAAGACTTTCTGAAATCTTTCTTCTTGGTGAATTTTTGGAACTTCTTCACAAGCATAGCAAGTTCCCTTCCAATGTCTTCAGGATCATCCGAACTGCTGTCAGATTCTTCTTCAGACGAGGAGACAGCTTTTGCCTTCAAGGCACGAGTTCGCCCATAGTTTGGACCGTAGATATCTATTTTCTCAGAAAGCTGAAACTCATGTGTGTTGAGCCTCTCAAGTATGTCAGACGGATCGAGTGTCTTGAAATCAGGACGTTCTTGAATCATCAGGGCTAGGATGTCAAACGAACTATCAAGTGATCTCGGTAGTGTCTTGACGACTTCATGTTTGGTGATCTCAGTGGCGCCGAGGGCTTGAAGCTCATTTGTGATGTCAGTGAGTCGGTCAAATGTGAGCTGGACATTCTCATTGTCATTTCGCTTGAAGCGGTTGAAGAGGTTGCAAAGGACACTGATTCTCTGATCTCTCTGGGTTGAGACGCCTTCATTGACCTTGGAGAGCCAGTCCCAGACCAGCTTAGATGTTTCCAAAGCACTCACACGGCCATACTGTCCTTTGGTCAGATGACCACAGATGATATTCTTGGCAGTAGAGTCCAGTTGAACGAACTTCTTGACATCAGCAGTAGTGTCACCTTCTCCAGCCTTGGGAACGCCGTTCTTGACGACATACCATAGGTCGACGTCAATGGCTTCAAGATGCATGCGCATCTTATTCTTCCAGTAGGGATATTCAGTTCCATCGAAGATGGGGCACGCAGCGAAGACTTTAATTATCCCTGCAGTCGACATAGCTAAAACTCCAGGTGGTTAAACCGAATCACACAGAACAAGGGAGCACCTCTATAATGCCCCGGACACACCCGCCGGTGGTCGCTACTCCTGGCAGGATCTAGACTGGCCCCACAGATCAATACTAGCCTTTTCTGCGCACTTTGTCCTCACTCGTGCGCACCCAGGAGCAACTTCCCGGTCGGTCACCCATCCTGACACTACTCCAAGCTAAGCACGCTTAACTTTGGAGTTCTGTCTGAATGGGCTCCCGGAAAAGAAGGAATTCCTTATTCATATGAGTAGTCTATCATCCCTATTAAGCCTGGCTATCACATACACCCCCACTCAGAGGAACCGACGTCCTCGTCTGGCCACAGGAACGTTCCCTCTTGGCACATACGTCTGTGCATCCAGTCCGGTACATGTGCCATGCCGGGTGCCACGACGGGTCACAAACATCATGAACAACATGACCGCGCACCTGTCCGCAACCATCCGTGTAACCGCGAGGGTCGGCTCTGATACCAACTTATAACGCCCCGGACACACCCGCCGGTGCTCGCTACTCCTGGCGGGATCTAGACTGGCCCCACAGATCAATACTAGCCTTTTCTGCGCACTTTGTCCTCACTCGTGCGCACCCGGAAGCAACTTCCCGGTCGGTCACCCATCCTGACACTACTCTAAGCTGAGCACGCTTAACTTTGGAGTTCTGTCTGAATGGGCTCCCGGAAAAGATGGAATTCCTTATTGATATGATTAGTCTATCATCCCTATTAAGCCAGGCTATCACAACCTCGCTCTGATACCAATTGAAAGTGCGTTATATTGACTAGAGGGGGGGGGGGTGAATAGGCGATTTTTATGAAAGTCTTCAAAACGTGAAAGTTATGAAGACAAACGATAGAAATAAACCTACTGCCCTGCAACGGAAGGTAGGCTACACTAGGCAAGCCATAGTCAAGTATTCAATAGAGTGAAAGCACAATGACTAATAGCAGCAATGTAGTAAGGATCAGGTAGGAAGATATTGTGAAGCCACACAGAACACGCAGTCACTCAGTGAAGACAAAAGATAGTGCGAACATACAATGACTTCACAAGGAGTAACGGTAAGTAAAGGGAAGGGAAGATGAAACAAGTGACTCGCTGAAGACAATGATTTGTTGGACCAATTCCAGTTGCTGTGACAACTGTACGTCTGGTTAGGGCGGCTAGGTATTTAAACCTTAGGACACACAGTCCCGGACACCCAGTCCTAAACACGCAGCTCAGGACACCCAGTCCTCACCATATTCCCCTTGAGCTAAGGTCACACAGACCTCGCTCAATCACTCTGGTAAGTCTTCAAGGTAGACTCCCAAACCTTCATAGACTTCGTTCACCGGCAATCCACAATGTCTTTTGGATGCTCAGAACGCGACGCCTAACCGGCTGGAGGATGCACAGTCCTCAAGTGTAATAAGACTTCAGATCACACAGACAAGAAGACTTAAGTGATGCCTAATTCTCTTTGCCTCTGGGTGGTTAGGGCTTTATCCTCACAAGGAATTCTCTCTCAAAGGCTTCGAGGTGGGTTGCTCTCAAACGACAAAAGCCGTACTATGAATCTGAGCAGCCAACCGTTTATGGTTGTAGGGGGTGGGCTATTTATAGCCACTTGGCAACCCGACCTGATTTGTCCGAAATGACCCTAGGTCACTAAGGAACTGACACGTGTTCCAATGGTCAGATTTCAAACTCACATGGCAACTTTACTTGGGCTTCAAGCAAAGCTGACTTGCCCGACTCTAGACAAGATTCGCTCTCAAAGTCTTCACTCGAAGACATAGGTTTTGTTTAAGCATCACTTCAGTCATTCTGACTGGTTCTCTTGGACCCCACTTAACAGTATGGTGGTTCCTATGACTCAACACAGAAGAAAGAGAACTACGAAAGATCTAAGTCTTCGAGCTCCATAGGCTTCATGTGGTGTCTTCTCTTGTCATAGTCTTCAATGTGAATATCTTCATATACCACCTTTGACTTCAATGTCTTCATACATTTTTAGGGGTCATCTCTGGTAGGAAAACCGAATCAATGAGGGACTTCTACCTGTGTTATCCTGCAATTCTCACAAACACATTAGTCCCTCAACTAGGTTTGTCGTCAGTACTCCAAAACCAACTAGGGGTGGCACTAGATGCACTTACAGCGGCATTCATGCCGCGCGTACATAACTACGCACTCAAAATCCCATGGGCATCGATGGAGGCATAGCCAGCTTGTGGTCCATAGTATGGCTCAACCGACATCAGATACACCCATACTTTCACTTTTACTTGTTTTCTTTTCAGGTCTCAATCCCACAGGGCCCATCTGATGGTCTAGTCATCGGTCCTCTTGAAGGATAAACACACCGAGAGGACGAGAAATGCAGACATACGGGGACCTTTTAGGTGATTCCACTAACGATAACCATACCTATTTTTTAGGACCCATTTGCAGCTCTCCCTTGGTTTTGGCATGTCAAATAGCTTGTTGCTTATTGCACTACCTGTATCAATGTGCTTTGATGTACTAATTAAATTACAATGAAAACAGTTTGCGGCTGGAGCTTTAGGACCCCAGCTTTTTACCTTTGTACCTTTTCTGTTTTCTTCCTCTTTTTCAGCTCCCCTATGGATAACCCTATCAGGTAGCACCTGTACACTTTGGTACATTTGATGTTTGCCACGGGCTTCATAGCACCTTATGGCAATAAAAGTCTAAACACTTCTTATAAGTATAGTTTGGCACCCCGAATTTAGCATTATATGAATTGGCTCTGAATCATGTCTTGGGTCAATAGTTGGGTTGCCCGGCTCCTGTGCTCGCTACCTTACGTTCCACTATATCAGCTAAGGTAGTAAAGGGAGAACTACTGCGATTGTGCCTTGGTTTATCCAAAGGAGCACCTTGGTAGAGAAAGCCGAAAACTGACTGTCATGATGCGGCGAGAGCCGGTCAGCTGTTCGGAGGTCACAAATCATTGGAGATTTCTTTCGCATTACGCGAAGGATCGGTACTTCCCGATTAGACGCTTATAGCACTCTAGTTCGGATACTAGGGGCTGCGCCCATGTTTTTATTATAAAACTCCTATGGCTAAGTGAGGGCGTTCAAGCCGCATAGTCTAGTTGCCTGGTTCGTTGCGCTAAACAACTCCTTCAAGGACCATATAATTGGATCAAGATTGTTTAGATTCCATCCCGAACACCCCTGTACTACCTACATGGGGGCAGAAGCCGACGACTAGCCAACCCTCAGATTTCAAACACCACGGCCGCACAGGAGGAAAAAATTAAAACATAACAAGCATTATATTACACAACATCATTGATTCATGTTACATGACAGGATAATACGAATATTTTCATGGGAATATAACATCCTTCGCACATTGCTCCACCACAAGGCAGGATCCCTCCAGGACACCATCAAAATATAACTCGGGACGGCAGCGCTTCCAGCAGATTATTCGGTGCCCCGGGTTGGACAATGGTCACTGGAGGAATACACATACCCCCTTCATTCGAAGGAGGTTGTGTGACGGATTCGGATGCCGGACCGAACACGGCCCTCCTCGCCATCAGTCTCCCTGGGGATCGGCTGCCGCTGGTGTCCGACGACAGAGGCATCTCCTTCTGGCGCCTCCTGAGCCTCTCCCAGGCCCGGGAAAGTCCTTCGGGACAACACCTGTGCGTCGTCCTTGGCCTGGGGGGAGTCAGTCGGCAGCGGTGACACGCTGGCCATCTCCTTTGAATCTAGCGAACCCTCTGTCGAGGATCGCAGGGAGCTGTCGTGAGCTAGACTATGATGGCATAATTTAAACATATTAATACTACAAAATGGAAAGGCCAGGCATTTGAACGTCCATAAGGTTGGTACTTATGAGGCGGCCCGAGGCTTGGTCCGGGGCATCCGCTCTGGACTGCTATCGACATCCCACGTGGAGTCATCCGCAAGGGAGCCCTTCCCCCTCTTGGGCGCCTTCGCCTCCAAATTTGGGGGGGCCCCCTTTTCTTCCTCCCCCCTCTAGGGGGGAGTCGCTTTCTTCCTCCTCCTCGTCGTCATCTTCGGACGTCATGTCCCAAGTGCCTTTGCGGCGAAGGCCACTCGGGGCCCCCTTGGCCGTTTTCTTGGCCTTCTTCTCCGGCACGCCATAAGGCACCGGAAACAACATCTTCTTCATAAGAGGGGTCTCTTGGTCTTTGGGCAGCGGAGCCGGACAGTTAATCTACCCCGCTATGTAGATCCAGGCCTAAAAAATTGATAGGAAGGCTTAGACTCCTTCTCAGAATATGTCAGTAAATGCCATACCTTGAAAACATGAAAGAACTTACCGAATTAGCCTGGCGTTTTAAGCTGAGCCCGCGATCCCCGGTCGTATGCGGTGGTGTCTCCCCGGCCTTGAAGAGCACTTTCCAGATGTCTTCGTGCGTCGTGCCGAAGATCTCTAGCAGCGTCTGGTGCTTGGCTGGATCGAACTCCCACAAATAGTAAGTCCGGTGTTGGCACGGAAGGATCCGGCGAATGAGCATAACCTGAATCACATTGACAAGTTTTATTCTCTTGTTTATCATGTTCTGGACGCACGTCTAGAACCGAGTTAGCTCACTCGAAGAACCCCAGGTTAGGCCCTTCTCTTGCCAGGAGATGAGCCGCAGCGGAGCTCCGAATCGAAATTCAGGGGCTGCCGCCCAGTTGGTGTCGCGCGGCTCGATGATGTAGAACCACCCCGACTGCCACCCCTTCACCATCTCCACAAAGGAGCCTTTGGGCATCTTGCTAACCATGGCACCTCCGCACTCTGCTTGTTGGCCTCTCACCACCTTCGGCTTTAGATTGAAGGTCTTCAGCCATAGGCCGAAGTGAGGTGGGATACGGAGAAAGGCCTCGCAAACGACTATAAATGTCGAGATGTTGAGGATAAACTTGGGGGCTTGATCATAAAAGTCCGGCCCGTAGTAAAACATCAGTCCGCGGACAAATAGGTGGAGAGGGAATCCCAGCCGGCGGACGAAATGTGTGAGAAACACAACCCTCTCATGGGGCTCTGTGGTAGGGACAATCTGTCCCTCGGCCGGGAGACGGTGAGCGATCTCCTTGTCCAGGTATCCGGCCTCTCGGAGCTCCTAACAGACGAGGCCATCCACTTGCCACCAGGTATGGATCCGGACATGGTTGGAGTGCTTTCTCCGGCGGGGGAAGCTAGGGCTTGGGCGCTGGAGCTTAGGAATTGATGTGCAGAGGAAGGAGAAGGCAGGGGTTAGTGAGGGCAAATCCTTATCCCCTTATAAAGGTCAAGAATGTCAAACGCCTTCATACTCGCCTTAAAACTCTCCTATTCCCAAGGGCTATATAAACGCACGGTTGGGTTACCCACGCCCGTATTGATGAGAATCCCGTAATAAGGGGACACGATCTCTGCTTTGACAAGACGTGCTAATGGCAACCACGTCTCAAAACATGGAGCGGCAGACGAAAAATGTTTCGAAATTATGACCGGACAGATGTGATGTCATGTTATGAAATGTTGTCAGCAGATTGGACTAATGTAAAATTATATTCTCTCTGTGATTGTGTGTGGTGTGTGTTACAGGTCCGGACATGTTGATATGTCTAAAGACTATTTTGTAGTTCGGAAGAAGGAACCAACCTTGCAATGCCAAAGATACGCCTACGCGCTGGATACCTTGTCATTGAAGCCAGGTTCAAGGGCTACTGAGGGATTCTTGGACTAAGGGGTCCTCGGGCGTCTGGCCTGATAGCCATGAGTCGGACTGATGGGCTGTGAAGATACGAAGACCGAAGACTACGCCCGTGTCCGGATGGGACTCTCCTTGGCGTGGAAGGCAAGCTTGCCGACTAAATATGTAGATTCCTTTCTTTGTAACTGACCTTGTGTAATCCTAGATCCTCCCGGTGTCTATATAAACCGGAGGACTTAGTACAGAGGATATACATTATCATAGCCATACAAGTTAGACCTCTAGGGTTTAGCCATTACGATCTCGTGGTAGATCAACTCTTGTAATACTCATATTCATCAAGATCAATCAAGCAGGACGTAGAGTGTTACCTCCATAGAGAGGGCCCGAACCTGGGTAAAACATTGTGTCCCCTGTCTCATGTTACCATCGACCTTAGATGCACAGTTCGGGACCCCCAACCCGAGATCCGCCGGTTTTGACACCGACACCCGTGTCAAATGAGGATCAAGAAAAAGCTACTTTTACTTGCCCTTTCGGTACTTTTGCTTATAGACGTATGCCTTTTGGTTTATGCAATGACCAGCTACATTTCAAATATTATGGCTTCTATATGCTCTGACTTCTATGAAAAGATTGTTGAGGCTTTCATGGATGATTTCTCCATTTACGGAACTTCTTTTGATGATTTCTTAATCAACCTTGATTGAGTTTTGCAGAGATGCAAGGAAACTAATCCTGTCTTGAATGGGAGAAGTGTCACTTTATGGTTAATAAAGTATTGTCTTTTGGCATAAAATCTCCAAAAGATGTATTGAATTTGATAAAGCTAAAGTAGATGCTATTGAAAAAATGACGTGTCCTACAGATATCAAAGGTATAAGAAGTTTCCTTGGTCATGCTGGTTTCTATAGGAGGTTTATTAAAGACTTCTCTAAAATTTCTAGGCCTCTCACTAATCTCTTGCAAAAAGATGTTCCATTTGTTTTTGATGATGATTGTGTAGAAGCATTTGAAATACTTAAGAAAGCCTTAATTTCTACACCTAATGTTCAATCACCTGATTGCAATTCACCCTTTGAAAATATGTGTGATGCTACTAATTATGCTATTGGAGTTGTTCTAGGACAAAGAGTTGATAAGAAATTGAATGTTATTCATTATGCTAGTAAAACTCTAGACAGTGCCGAGAGAAATTATGCTACTAGTGAAAAAGAATTTTTAGTAGTTGTCTTTTCTTGTGATAAGTTTAGATCTTATATTGTTGATTCCAAAGTGACTATTCACACTGATCATGCGGCTATTAAATATATTATGGAAAAGAAAGATGTTAAACCTAGACTTATTAGATGGGTTCTCTTGCTACAAGAATTTGATTTGCATATTATCGATAGAAAGGGTGCTAAGAACCCTCTAGCAGATAACTTGTCTAGGTTAGAAAATTTTCTTGATGACCCACTACCTATTGATGATAGCTTTCCTTTTGAACAATTAGCTGTCATAAATGCTTCTCGTAATGCTCATGGTATGTTGATTATGCTAATTACATTGTTGCTAAATTTATACCACCTAGCTTCACATACCAACAAAAGAAAAAGTTTTTCTATGATTTTAGACATTACTTTTGGGATGACCCCCACCTTTATAAAGAAGGAGTAGATGGTGTTATTAGACGTTGTGTACCCAAGCATGAACAGGAACATATCCTATGCAAGTGTCACTCCGAGGCCTATGAAGGACACCATGCTGGAGATAGAACTACACACAAGCTATTACAATCTGGTTTTTATTAGCCCACTCTCTTCAAATATGCTCGTAAGTATGTCTTGTCTTGTGATGAATGTCAAAAATTGGTAATATTAGTAGACGCCAGGAAATACCTACGAATTATTCACTTGTTATTGAACCATTTGATGTTTGGGGCTTTGATTATATGGGACATTTTCCTTCCTCTAATGGGTATACGCATATTCTAGTTGCTATTGTTTATGTTACTAAGTAGCTAGAAGCTATTCCAACTAGTAGTGCTGATCATAACACTTCTATTAAAATGCTTAAAGAAGTTATTTTTCCGCGGTTTGGAATCCCTAGATATTTGATGACTGATGGTGGTTCACACTTTATTCATGGTGCTTTCCATAGAATGCTTGCTAAATATGATGTTAACCATAGAATTGCATCTCCTTATCATCCTCAGTCTAGCGGTCAAGTAGAATTGAGCAATAGAGAAAGTAAATTGATCTTGTAAAATACTGTTAATAGATCTAGAAAGAGTTGGCTTAAGAAACTTGATGATGCGTTATGGGCTTATAGAACTGCATATAAGAACCCCATAGGTATTTCTCCATATAAAATGGTTTATGGAAAAGCATGTCACTTAGCACTTGAGCTAGAACATAAGGCTTATTGGGCAATTAAAGAGCTCAACTATGATTTAAAACTTGTCGATGTAAAGAGGTTATTTGACATTAGCTCACTTGATGAATGGAGAACCCAAGCCTATGAAAATGCCAAGTTATATAAAGAAAATTTAAAAGATGGCATGACAAAAGGATACAAAAGCATTAATTTAGTGTAGGCGACCATGTCTTGCTATACAACTCTCGTTTAAGATTTATTGTAGGAAAGCTTCTCTCTAAATGGGAAGGTCCTTACATTATCTAGGACGTTTATCATTTCGGTGCCATCAAAATCAACAACGTCGAAGGCACTAACCCGAAGGTGGAAAACGGTTAAAAAATCAAACATTATATCTCAGGTACTCCCATAAATGTTGAGGTCAATATTATTAATACCATAACAATGGAGGAGTACATAAGGGAGACTTTCCTGAATGTTTCAGACTCTGAAAAGGAATAGGTATGTGGCGCAGTAAATAAACCGACTCCAAAACGTTTCCAATGGAAATTTTTCTCCGTTTTGTAATATTTAGAAAATTAGGAAAATTAAAAGTAGTCCAAAGAGTGCACGAGGAGGCGACAAGCCAGGGGGCATGCCCTACCCCCTGGGTGCGCCCCTATCGCTTGTGGCCACCTCATGTGCCCTCCGGAGTGCGTTTTCTTGTGGAACACTTATTTTGGTCGGTAAAATTCATTATATAATATCCCTAAGGTTTTGACCACCGTACCACGACAAAACCCTCTGTTCTTGTTTCAAGTTGTTTTTCTGACAGATCTACATCGCCATGAAGTCTCCAAGTGCCCCCAAGGATAAGTTTTTTGAGAAGGTCATCAACCCTTACCTCGCGGATGTGTTGCAACACCCTCAAACCATTGAGATGCATGAGGGGGTGCTGGACATCTGCGATGTTGAAGGGACAAAGGAGACGGGAAGCGTGGAGGCAAGGCTCGAAGCAATGGAGCAGCAAGTCTTCAAGCGCCAAGCGATGGTGGAATGTGGACTCAACCCCAATCACTTCATGATCGTGGAATTTACCCATGACCACAAGCTGGACGCCAAGAACATTGGAGAGGCCATCTCCAAGCTTCATGAGAGAATCGAGCATCTTCAAGCCCAAATCTGTGACCGACAAAACCAAAACTATGAGTATGAATACATATTCAAGAGGATGAGTTTGGATGCAGATTTGAGGATCCCGGAGACTCGTTCATCTATTTACGATGGTGAGTCCTGAAAATTTACGGAGATTTTTTTGGAATATATAAAAATATTGGGTGAAGAAAATACCAGAGGGGACCCACTAGGAGGCCACAAGCCTGGGGGCCGTCCTAACCCCCTGGGCGCGCCCCTGTGGCTTGTGGGCCGCATGGCATGCCTTCGGTGTCCATCTTTTGCTATATGAAGGGTTTTGACCTAGAATATATCAAGACAAAGCTTCCGGGATGAAGCGCCGCCGTCTTGAGACGGAATCTGGGCAGAAGCAATCTAGGGCTCCAGCGGAGCTGTTCTTCCAGGGAAACTTCCCTCCCGGAGGGGGAAATCATCATCATCGTCATCACCAATGATCCTCTCATCAAGAGGTGGTCAATCTCCATGAACATCATCACCCACACCATCTCCTCTCAAACTCTAGTTCATCTCTTGTATCTGATCTTTGTCTCAAAACCTTAGATTGGTACCTGTGGGTTGCTAGTAGTATAGATTACTCTTTGTAGTTGATGCTAGTTGGTTTATTTGGTTGAAGATCAACTGTTCAGATCCTTAATGATAATTAATACTCCTCTGATTATGAACATGAACATGCTTTGTGAGTAGTTACGTTTGTTCCTGAGGACATGGGAGAAGTCTTGTTATAAGTAATCATTTGAATTTGGTATTCATTCGATATTTTGATGGGATGTATGTTGTCTCTCCTCTAGTGGTATTATGTGAACGTCGACTACATGACACTTCACCATTGATTGGGCCTAGGGGAAGTGTAACGCCCTCGATGCGGCTATATCTCCCACGTGTCGAAGCACGACTTAGAGGCATAACCGCATTGAAAGCAATATCGCAAGTGAGGTAATCTTCACACAACCCATGTTATACATAAGGGAAAGAGATACGTAGTTGGCTTACACTCGCCACTTCACACAATACATGAATAAAGCATTACATCATCCAGAAACAATCAAGGTCTGACTACGGAACCCAAAATAAAAGAAGACTATCCCAAATGCTACACAGATCCCCGATCGTCCCAACTGGGCTCCACTACTGATCAACTAGAAACGGAACAACGTAGCAAACACAAACTTTAGCGAGCTCCTCCTTGAGCTTGGTTGCGACACCTGCACGATATCATCGGCACCTGCAAACTGGTTTTGGAAGTATCTGTGAGTCACGGGGACTCAGCAATCTCACACCCTCGCGATCAAGACTATTTAAGCTTATAGGTAGGGAAAAGGTATGACGTGGAGCTGTAGCAAGCACTAGCATATATGGTGGCTAACATACGCAAATGAGAGCGAGAAGAGGAGGCAAAGGCACGGTCGATGAACTATGATCAAGAAGTGATCCTAGAACAACCTACATCAAGCATAACTCCAACACCGTGTTCAATTCCCAGACTCCGCCGGAAAGAGACCATCACGGTTACACACGCGGTTGATGCATTTTAATTAAGATAAGATTCAGGTTTTCTACAACCGGACATTAGCAAATTCCCATCTGCCCATAACCACGGGCACGGCCAACGAAAGTTCAAATCCCTACAGTGGTGTCCCAACTTAGCCCATCACACGCTCTCACAGTCAACGAAGGATATTCCTTCTCCCAAGACAATCCGATCAGACTCGGCATCCCGGTTACAAGACATTTCGATAATGGTAAAACAAGACCAGCAAAGCCACCCAGATGTGCCGACAAATACCGATAGGAGCTACACATATCTCGTTCTCAGGGCACACCGGATGAGCCAGACATCGGGTGGGCCAGCCCAGAGTTGCCCCTGGTAGCTCCGGACATCGGAAAGTTTGGACCAACACTCAGAGGAGCACAGGCCCGGGGGTTTAAATAAAGATGACCCTTGGGCAGGCCTACCTAAGGGAAAGAAAAGGCTAGGTGGCGAATGGTAAAACCAATGTTGGGCCATGCTGGAGGATTTTTATTCAAGGCGAACTGTCAAGGGGTTCCCATTATAACCCAAGCGTGTAAGGAATGCAAAATCCGGGAACATAACACCGATATAACGGAAACTAGGGCGGCAAGAGTGGAACAAAACACCAGGCATAAGGCTGAGCCTTCCACCCTTTACCAAGTATATAGATGCATTAATATAAATAAAATATATTGTGATATCCCAACAAAATATCCATGTTCCAACATGGAAGAAACTCCTATCTTCACCTGCAACTAACAACGCTATAAGAGGGGCTGAGCAAAGCGGTAACATAGCCAAACAACGGTTTGCTATGACAAGGTGGGTTAGAGGATTGACATGGAAATTTTGAGGCATGATAAGCAAGTGGTAGGTATCATAGCATAGGCATAGCAAAAGAGCGAGCATCTAGCAAGCAAAGATAGAAGTGATTTCGAGGGTATGGTCATCTTGCCTGCAAAGTTCTCAGAGTTGACTTGATCCTCGTAAGCGTACTCAACGGGCTCCTCGATCACGTACTCGTCTCCCGGCTCTACCCAAGCAAGAACAATAAGCAAAAGGAACACAATCAACCACGTGCAATGCACAAGCAACAATGATGCAAAACATGGCATGATATGCGGGATGCGATATGTGATGCATCTGCATGACTTGGAGAGGAATTATTGAACCTGACCTCAACTTGGAAAACCAAGAGTGCCACTGGAAAGAGGAGTTGATTTCGGTCGAAATCGATATAAAGATCACCGGAATCGGATGCACGGTTTGGAAATGACAAGCAAAACAAATATGGCACCGATATGTGACTAATAACATGATGCCATCTAAATGCGTCAAGATAAATAAGCTACTGCACTCAAACATGGCAGGGATCCACTCATGATGCTTGACAAAATATGAACACTGAGCCACGGCTAAATCACTCATTAACAGGTTCAAACAAGCATGGCAAAAGTGCAAAAGATAACAGGTTACAGACTTTGTGAAAATAACATGTCAGGAATTTATCATCAGGAAGCAATGTTTAGAGCACGATAACTACATGCTCCATGAACATATCATGGCAAAGCAAGGCATGGCCTGACGCTACTCAAAGCATACAACAAAAGTCCCCTAGTGACCATGAGCTAAAAGGGATCAGAAAATACAATTGCAACCATGTGAACATAGCAATTAACGATATCAGATTCAGACTTAGTGAAAAACTGGAGCATGGCAAAACAGATAACGAGTAGGCATGTTTACGAGCTCGATGCACTCACTACAAAGCATGGCATGATAAACTAAGCATACACCCAGCAAGTAGACATGGCATAGAAGCTAGACATGTCAAGAACAACAACATAGCATGCACGGATCAACAACAACAAGCTCGGCAAAATCGCTAAACATGTTAACAATCTGCCAGGAACATTTTATAGAAAAACTAGAGCTCGATTGACTCAAGCTAGGATGCTCCATAATTTCAAAAAAAGACATGGATGGATATAGCACAACATTATCTACAAAACATCCTTACTTATCATGCTCAAAAGAGGCACGAATCACTAGGAAACAACATGAACATATGGCATAAAAATAATGACAGGGCAAGGACTTAGTGAAAAACTAAGTCCCTGAAATCAGCATCATTGAGTAAGCTACTTTGCATGCTCGTGCTAGTCACCACAAAGATCACAAAAATACATGGCATACAACCCTGTAAATATGGAATGGCATACTCCAAAACACATGTAGAGCTCGGGATCATAGCATGCACACATTAATCATGGCGAAAATGACAAAAGTGCATTTGCTGAAACAGATCTGAAACTATCATCACATAGCCCTCTTCCAACAGCATTTCAGGCATCAAGATGAGCTCAAATGAAAATGATGCAATGAGATGAAATGATGTAATCGTCGAGGCTAACATTTTCATATGCTACACGCATGAATCGGAGCAATGGTGATGAAGGTATGATGCGATGAAAAGTGCATAAAATTACTGGGACTTGTACGAAATTTAGACCTCTCCGAGAAAGTCAACGGGACGGAGGGATCCGGGACGACGAGATCTGGGACGCGGGGGCATCCACCTGGAGCAGATCCGGCCGGAGTTGACTCCGGTGAGGGCGGGTGGCGAACTCCGGCGATGGTTGGCGCGGGCTCCGGCGAGCATGGCGCGGGGGTGGCGCTGGTGAAGAGGGGGCGGCGCCCGACGCGTTTGGTGGCGAGCGGCGGCGCGGTCGCCAGCGAAGGCGAGGCGGCGGGGCGGTGAGGAGGCGGCGCCGGCGATGGTCGGCGGCGCGCTGCAGGCGGTGGGGATGGATGGCACGCGGGGCGCGCTCGGGAAGGAGGCGGCGGCGAGATGGGCCCGCGCGGGCCCGAACTGGGTTCTGCGGGCCGGTGGCGCGCTGGAGGAGAGAGAGGGCGGCAGTGGGTGACGTGGCGGGGGATTGGTCCGGCGCGGCGGCGCAGACATGTCTGTCGGCGAGGGTGATTTGTCCGGGCGCGAGGTGGAAGAGGACTAGGGTTGCACCACGAATTTGGGGAGAGGGAGCTATATATAGAGGTAGAGGGAGCTAGGAGAGTCGAAATGAGGTGCGGTTTTCGGCCACGCGATCATGATCGAACGATCTAGAAGATGGAAGGGGTTTAGGTGGGTCTTGGGCCACTTTGGAGTGGTATTGGGCTGCAACGCACACGAGGCCTTATCGGTCCCTCGGTTATCCGTTGGAGTATCAAATGAAGTCCAAATGGCACGAAACTTGACAGGCGGTCTACCGGTAGTAAAACAAGGCCGCTTGGCAAGTCTCGGTCCAATCCGAGAATGTTTAACATCCACACACGAAAAGAGGTAGAAAGGGACACCGGATGACATAGGAGCGCTGGATTGCAAAACGGACAACTGGAAAAATTCTCGGATGCATGAGACGAACACATATGCAAATGAAATGCACATGATGACATGATATGCAAAGCATGACACGCAAGCACCTGACAAGGCAACAACAGCGAATAATTGGAAGACACCGGGCACATCGGTCTCGGGGCGTTACAGGAAGGCATTGGGAAGTAATAAGTAGATGATGGGTTGCTAGAGTGACAGAAGCTTAAACCCTGATTCATGTGTTGCTTCGTAAGGGGCTGATTTGGATCCACATGGTTCATGCTATGGTTAGATTTATCTTAATTCTTCCTGTAAGTGCATCTAGTGCCACCCCTAGTTGGTTTTGGAGTATTAACGACAACCTTGGTTGAGGGACTAATATGTTTGTGAGAATTGCAGGATAACACAGGTAGTAGTCCCTCATTGATTTGGTTTACCTACCAGAGATGACCCCTAAAAATGTGTGAAGACATTGAAGACAATGACGGTTTGTGAAGATATTCACAACAAAGATTATGACTCATTCACATGAAGACTATGGAGTGCGAAGACATAGTTGTTTCATAGTTTCCTTTTCTTCTTTGTGGAGTCATAGGAACCACCGCGCTGTTAAGTGGGTTCCAAGTGAACAAAGTCAAAGTGACTGAAGTGATGCTCAACCTAATCCTATGTCTTTGAGCAAAGACAATGAGAGCAAATCTTATCCAGAGCTGGATGAGTCAGCTTTACTTGTAGCCCAAGTCAAGCTGCAGCGTGTGTTCGAAATCTGACCGTTGGACACGTGTCAGCTCCTTAGTGACCCAGGGTCATTTCGGACAAATCAGGTCAGGTTGTCTCCTGGCTATAAATAGCCCACCCCCTACACCATAAATTGGTGGCTGCTCAGAGTTAGTGCACGACTTTTGTCGTTTGAGAGCAACCCACTAACGGTGTCCTGGACTAGGGGGTACTCACCACATCGTCTCCCGATCAGTTGGATTGGGCCGAGGACCCCCATGGCCGTTTACTCATGGGCCAGTTTGGACAGCCGAAGACATATACGAGGAAGATTCCAAAAGACTTGGTGATCAAGACAAGGACTCCTCTCCACCGACGTATTCGACTAGGACTCTTGTTATCCTAGGCCTCTGGTATGTTATATAAGCCGAGGCCAGGCTAGTCAATAGGTGATTATGATATTATTCATCATACCCATAGGTTTTAGACCACAACATATGATCTCGAGGTAGATCAACTCTGTACTTGTTACTCCATCAATATAAACAAGAACAGGATGTAGAGTTTTACCTCCATCAAGAGGGCCCGAATCTGGGTAAACATCATGTCCCCTGTCTCCTGTTACCCATTGATCCATGATACACAGCTTGGGACCCCCTACCAAAGATCTACTGGTTTTGACACCGACAATGGTGCTTTCATTGAGAGTTCCGCTGTGTGATCGGCAAAGGATCAATGGCTCGCCCGCAGATCAACTGCGACACCGGCATCTTCGTCGCCGGCTCGAATGGTCACCTCGGCTCGATCAAGAACCGCGCTTCATCTCCGATCTTCATGTTCGGACGGGGACCTTCATCAACATCAACTCCGATCTCAATCAAGATCATGAAGGAATCATCCATGGAGATCGGGGGCTCAATGTCAACATTGCCCTCGGGTGACCGTGCTGTTTTTCCGAACAACGAACTTGTATCCGCTGCCACCACCTCCTCGAGCATCACTTTGATGATTCCTTTGGTAAAATTATGCGGAATTGATTCTACAACAACCATGCAAAATTTCGTCGAGTTTCGATGGAGGAATCTCCGGTAATCTATGATATACCGGAGACCTGTCAAATCTGGATGGGAATCTGGATGACTTTAGGGCGTGGTCTCCAGCACCTAGCTCGGACAACCTTTGAAAGATCCAACCGTTGATCGGCTGTGGAATTCCTATATCTACCACCCCTCAAAATTTCAGCTGGATCCGACCGTCCAAACTCCGGTAACCTTCCGGTTAGTGCATCATTTTTCGGATCTGTTTTCTGCACGAATACGGATCCGACCCGAATTCATGTTTCCTTATGAACGTGATATTGGACAACCTTCCTAAAGGAATTTTCTTCTAGGGTATTGTGCATTGTTTTAAACACGTGCCCATAAAATTTTAAGCCTCCTCTGAGGTAATCTTCACCATCATGCTGGTGTCAAATCAGTCCGGCAATATTACTCCACGGCTGCCGACCTGCGCTAGACACGTCGTCGCTTTTTGAGCCGAGCTCAACGTTTCGGATCATCATCTCAACGAGCGAAGAAGAGTTCGGAATCACCAAGGATAAATCATCACCAACATCGCCGCCCCACGGACTACACGGAGCTTGCACACAGGCATCGCTGCATGGTCACTTCATCAAGCCGGCACTGACCGCGTCACAAGTTAGGACCTGCGTCGGCATGGCCGCACTATTGCTTCTTCAAGCCGATGTCCATCACGCCGAACTTCTTCAACACCTCAGCTGACATGGCAGCTGCAACATCTCCTTACCGACCTGCCCCGTCTCCTCGGCAGGACCGAGGGCTTCGCCATCTCTTCATCAACTTACTTCGGAGACTTCGGTGTCACCAGCCGACCAGCTTCATCACATTAGCTGGACCATGGGCTCTGCCTCGGCGAGCCAACCTTGCCAACCTACAGCATCACCTCGGCTGGACCGGGCGCTTCGGCGTCACACTGCCGGCCTGCTCCGTCCATGGTCGGACTAGGGTTTTCACCTCGCCCATTGACTATGCTGCGTCACCACTTCATCAAACCGAGCTCTTTACTCGGACATCTCAGGTCCGGTTTGGGGGTTGGGATCTTGTCCCACCACAATCTCGGCCCGCGTCATCAACATCGAGCACATTAACCAGCTAAGTCACTTTCATACTCAAAAACTTTCAATTTTAAATTTTTTCGGTTCGATCAAGCATCATACCTTTTTGGCAAAAGTTGTTTGTGACAAAATTCCTTGTCAAACCTTTGTTTGTAACACACAAATTCAAATACCCCATTTATTTAGGTGCTTCCTTTATGAAGTCTTTCCTATTGCATATGATTATACTTGTACGGCTTCGTTCCTTGTTCGTGTATTACGCCACAATATGCACCATGTTGACTTAAGTATTTCGCAAGCTGGGTTGGCTAGCTCCTGTGCTTACCCCTACGTTCCCGATTGTTCGGCTAGGCGGTAAAGGGAGCACCTCTGCGATTGTTACTACCGGGTCATCCGAGTTAGTACCTCAGACTGGGTGAAGCCGAAAGCTAGCACTCTTATTGTTTTCAATAATGGTCGGCACACAACGGAACTCATGAGTACAAAAAATCTATTGCACAAGTCTCATAGTAACAATGAGGAACCGAAGAAAGGTATCGGTGGAGGTACTATTTTCTTCGAAGATGCTTCTTACACTTCATCAGTAATATAGCATAAGTTCCCTGAGCGCGCTTTGTCTGTTACAGCCTTATGGCCTGATTGCCTGGTTATCGGAAACACCGTTGATGCTTTCGACAGGTGGAGTACATGACACTTTTCGGTCCTTGACCTAAGAGGGAGAAGCCGACGATCGGTTAAGACGCATTTAAAGTTCGAGTGAGCACATATATGATATAAGTACATCGGTACATACAATCATTATACATAAAATTCTTTTACCCAAGTCATTTGGGGGCTCTTAAAATTTATATGAGCTGTTTTATAGTAAATGTGTTTTCTCCTTGGTCATTGCAAAGTATTTTTCTACCGCTCCTTTTTCGACTCGAGTGTATGGTCAATAGCCGGATAGCATGTCTTCTCTCTAAAAAGCCACTCGAGTTCAGTTCGCTAAACATGCCTCGAAGAAGTACTCCACCTTTCGGATAAGGAGCTCGAAGCCGTAGGCTGGCCCGCTTGAAGTGTTGAGATCTGGTTTGTCATGTTAAAGCACGGCAGAAGCACAATTTTTTCTTCCAATTTTTGGATTGGCGTCGAACAATTGATCTTGTTCGGACGTCAAGATTTTACTGACGTTTTTTGGTTTTCCAAGCTTATGGGACTTTTAAACTATTTGTATGTTTTCAGCATAAGTCTCGCAGTGCCACGCCGGGCACCTTTAGAGATTCGGCAAAAACATTCTTGGATATTGCTATATATGCATCAATTTCAAATTGTGTCTTCGGTCAAATAGTTCGGTTGCCCGGCTCCTGTGCTTGCCCCCTACGTTCCGCTTTGTTCGGCTAGGTGTGCAAAGGGAAAACCACTGCGATTGTGCTTCCAGCTCGCATGGTTAAGCACCTCAGTGGAGAAAGCCGAAAACTGACTGTCACAATAAGCGTAAACTGGTCAGCGATCCGATGAATATGTTAAATGACAGGCCGTTCATAACATTGGCTGAAGTGTTTACGGCTTGACCTTGAATGTCGCCGAACACTAACCGGGGGCTCATAGCTAGCTTCCCTCGTTTAAAGTTCATATTACTAAGTGAAAGTTATAAAGCCCGCACATCTGATTGCCTCGTTTCCGCTAACACAACCGCCTTCGGGCACCGAGACACCCGCTAAGGGTTGTCTTGTTATTGCGGAGACACCCTGCGTAGTATCTACAAAGGGGTAGAAGCCGACAATGGGCCACTTTCATCTGATAAACGGTCACAACAGAGTCAAAATAAACATATCATCGTCATTTGTATTTAGTATACAAGGTCTGCCTTCGGTAATCATCGTTATAAAGCCATAAATATGCATCAGTTTGACTTAAGATTTTTGCCAAGCTGGGTTGCCTGGCTCCTGTGCTTACCGCTACGTTCCCGATTGTTTGGCTAGGCGGTAAAGGGAGCACCTCTGTGATTGTTACTACCGGGTCATCCGAGTTAGTACCTCAGACTGAGTGAAGCCGAAAGGTAGCGATCTTAAAGGATCACATTGGTCAGCAACGACAGAAGTAAAAAATTTGGTTCATTAATACCACAGAGTTTGGGAACTTTCCTCGAACTAAATCCTCAATATTTTGTTCCCACATTGATCAGAGGTGAGGTTTCATGATCATGATACGCATGACAATCCAAGGAAAGGAACCGATAGCGGGACTATTTTCCTTGGAAGATGTTTCTTACATTAAGTAATATAACATATCTCTCCGCGTACCTTTGTTTATAAACCGTATGGCCGGATTGCCTAGTTTTCTATAAATATTTGCCCTTATAACGGCTTTATAAAGTAGGACAAACACTCCTCGGCTACTGGCCGAGGAGGTGGAAGCCGATGGTCGGTCAACAAAGTTTTGTACAATGCGGATCCGAGAATTAATGATGTAAAGTACTTGGATACATAGAATCATTACACATAATTTGTGATTTTACTCTGGATATCGATCCTTAATTCGGCCACCTGTGCCCACATTAAGGCTCGGGGGCTACTGGGCTTCGGGCTTATCATTTACTAATATTAAAGAGGCACAGCGATCCCCTGATCTGGTGTTGCCACCCGACCAGTGTCTCAGGGGCTACTGCATTAGCAATCCAATGCAGAAAATTTAAGTGCAATATAGTTTTCGAGGAGATTATGATCCTTAGGTTGGTCGGCCGCACCCAACCTGACTCTCGAGGACTTTGCACACCACTTTTTGTGTCCCGAAGTGTTCTGCCGAGCTAGGAGTTGATCCTTAGGCCAATTTTGCAAATCAACCTGAGTCTCGGCGGCTACTGGGATCAGCGGCCTTATGTCATCCTTCAGATGCATCTCGGGTTTTATACTGATACACACCTTGAGGGCTACTGGCTATATATCTCGACAGAGAATAAATTGCACCAATCAAAAATATTGACAAAAATCGGCCCACAGTCGGGGTGGTGCACCACCTCGGAAGCAGTCCGGCATAGAGCTCGGGCGCCAGTGGCTGGCTCCATAGAGGGCATTTCCGGCATTAAGCTCGGTAAACTCCTTCAACTTTTTTGAGCCAAGGTGATCTATGACATCTCGGATATAGTCCAGCATTGGAGCTTGGACATAGTCCGGCGTTGGAGCTTGGAGATGGTCCGGTGTTGGTGTTCGTCTGCAAAAGATAACTCGAATATAGTCCGGCATTGGAGCTCGGATGCAAGAGGACACTGCCGCCCGGGAACAACTTCAAACCCGAGGTGTGGCATAAAAATAATGAGGCATTGATAAAGGCCGAAGACTTAAAGGGCTCCTCGGATACCCGACGTGTGAGATCTTCGGATTTAGCTCAGCAATCCTCAAGATAGAAGATGTGAAGATTTGTTGAACCAATTTTCAAGACCAATGACCGAAGACAAAGAACAGTTCGAAAGAACCAAGGAGCGTCCCCAACTTGAAGACTGGTTTAGGGGGCTACTGACGGTGTCCTGGACTAGGGGGTACTCACCACATCGTCTCCCGGTCAGTTGGATTGGGCCGAGGACCCCCATGGCCGTTTACTCATGGGCTAGTTCGGATAGCCGAAGACATATACGAGGAAGATTCCACAAGACTTGGTGATCAAGACAAGGAATCCTCTCCACCGACGTATTCGACTAAGACTCTTGTTATCCTAGGCCTCTGGTATGTTATATAAGCCGAGGCCAGGCTAGTCAATAGATGATTATGATATTATTCATCATACCCTAAGGTTTTAGACCACAACATATGATCTCGAGGTAGATCAACTCTGTACTTGATACTCCATCAATATAAACAAGAACATGACGTAGGGTTTTACCTCCATCAAGAGGGCCCAAACCTGGGTAAACATCGTGTCCCCTGTCTCCTGTTACCCATCGATCCATGATACACAGCTTAGGACCCCCTACCCGAGATCTGCCGGTTTTGACACCGACACCCACCTCCGAAGCATTTGAGAGAGAAATACTTGCGAGGACAAAGCCCTAAACACCCAGAGCCAAAGAGTGTTAGGCATCACTGAAGTCTTTCTGTCTGCGTGACCTGAAGACTTGTTACACTTGAGGACTGTGAATCCTCCAGCCGGTTAGGCGTCGTGTTCTGAGCATCCAAGAGTCATTGTTGATTGCCGGTGAACAAAGTCTATGAAGGTTTGGAAGTCTCCCTTGAGGACTTACCAGAGTGATTGGGCGAGGACTATGTGTCCTTGGCTCAAGGGAAATACGGTGAAGACGCGGTATTCTGAGTTGAATCTCAGCCTCCCTAACCAGACGTACAGTTGTCACAGCAACTGGAACTGGTCCAACAAATCCTTGTCCTCACCAAGCAACTGGTTCTATCCTCTACCTCTGTTTACTTATAGTTTGTCTTCGTGAAGTCATTTCCTGCTTGCATGATCTGATTGACTTCATTGTGTGAAGACTATTGTTGTTTGGCTTCATACTATCTTCCATCCCGATCCATACTACCTAGCTGCTGATAGTCTTCGTGCTTTCACTTCATTTCTTACTTGACTATGGCTTGTCTAGTGTAGTCTACCTTCCGTTGCATATCAATAGGTTCATTTCTATTGTTTTTCTTCAAAGCCCCCGTGTTTTGAAGACTTTCATAAAAATCACCTATTCACCCCCTCTATTCGATAACTAGCACTTTAACTTCGTTCGTAGTTGAGGATTCTTACGAGAGGGGTTAATCATAAGTGGGAGGCTTGTCCAAGTAAGGACAAAACCCAAGCACCGGTCCACCCACATATCAAATTATCAAAGTAACGAACGTGAATCATATGAGCATGATGAAAACTATTTTGACTCCCATGTGTCCTCGGGAGCGCTTTGCCTTATGTAAGAGTTTGTCTAGCATTGTCCTTTACTGCAAAAAGGACTGGGCCACCTTGCTGCACCTTAGTTACTTTTGTTACTTGTTACCCATTATGAATTATCTTGTCACACAACTATCTGTTACCGATAATTTTAGTGCTTGCAGAGAATACCTTGCTGAAAACTACTTGTCATTTCCTTCCACTCCTTGTTGGGTTCGATAATCTTACTAATCGATAGGACTATGACAGACCCCCATACTTGTGGGTGGTCGGGACTCATAAGCAGAGGCCCTCCCTGGCCTCCCTCGTGTGGTGCTTCTTCTTGTTCTCCTTTTTCTCTGGCGCCTTGTAAGGCGCCACTGTCAGCATCTCCTCTAGAAGGGCCGGCCTAGGATGTTTGGGCGGCGGGGCCAGACTGTCCATCTGCGCGGCCCTATTAAGCCAGCCCTATGGAATCGAGAAGAATGAGGTGAAGACCATAGTGGGAATTCGAATATCCAAACGCAAAGGGAATAATACTACATTACCTCCTTAGGGGGATTCTTGGCGTTGAGGCCGATGTCCTCCTTTTTTGTAGCTAGAACAAGACCTTTCACAGATTCTCGTTGGTGGTACCATAGAAGTGTTGCACAGTGCGGGGCTCTTCGGGCTTCCAGGACCACATTGGGGTGGCCCGAAGTTGGCAATGGAGCAGACGGCGGTGGAGCATGATCTGGACCACGTTGGTCAGGGCGGCCCCCACCTTTATCATATTGGAGACATGTTTTTGCAGCGCCTCCACCTCGGTAGTAGACCCCTAGTCAAGGACTTTCTTGGTCCATGAGGTTAACCTCGCAGGGGGTCCGGATCTGAATTCCAGAGCAGCCGGCCAGGCTGCATCACGGGGCTCTATGATGTAGAACCATTCTTTTTGCGAGATCTTGGTCGTGTCTTTGAACACGCCCTCCGGCCATTCGAGTCAGGTGATCCTGCTCTCCATAGCGCCCTCACAATCCGCATGCTGGCCGTCAATGATCTTCGGCTTGGCATTGAAAACCTTCACCCATAGGCCGAAGTGCGGCTGGACTCGAAGAAATGCCTCATAGATGGCGATGAAGGCCGAGATGTGGAGAAAAGAATTTGGAGCCAAGTCATGGAAGTCTAGCCCGTAGAAGAACATCCTTCGCCATACGAATGGAAGGAGAGGGAAGCCCAGTCCTCGGATAAAATGGGGAATAAACACCACCCGTTCACTTGGGTGGGGCGTCGGTACGACCTGGCCCTCCTCTAGATCCCGGTGAGCGATGTCGGCGGAGAGGTAGCCCGCTTGCTTCAGATCCTTGATGCCGTTGTTAGTGACACACGAGGCCTCCCATTTGCCCTTTGGTGCACATCCGGCCATTGCCGAGCTCGGGGAGAGGTCCTTGAGGGAAGCTGCATTGGAGCTCTTGACCTTTGTGGATTGGGAAAGCTATGGCGAAAGGAAGAAGGTGTCGGATTTCGGGTTCCGGCAAAACCCTTCTGGTTCGAACACAGGGTTGCGCACGAAGATCTCTCCACCCCCTTGCACTCTCCCTCACAGCGATCTCAAGGCTCAGCGCATCGGACTCGTAGAACAAAGGGACACAAGATTTATACTGGTTCGGGCCACCGTTGTGGTGTAATACCCTACTCTAGTGTCGTGTGGTGGATTGCCTCTTGGGCTGAGGATGAACAGTTACAAGGGAAGAAAAACCTCCTGAGGAGAGGTGCTCTTGTGCTTGGTGAGTTTGTGTGGTTGAGGATGATCTGAATGGCCTTGGATCCGTCCTCTCCTACTGTGGTGGCTAGCCCTATTTATAGAGGCCCTGTTCCTGTTCCCAAATGGTGGCGGGAAGGGATGCCACAATGGCCAAATTTGAAGGGAGACAACTAGTACAAGTTATCCTAACTGAAGGTGGTCTTCGCCTACCAAAGGCTCTGGTGGTGACACCGTCCTGGGCTCCATGGTGACCTCCATCCTGCCGTCCTGCTGCTCTTGGTCTTGTTGCACAGATATGGAAACCTTTGCCTGATGCCTCGGGACTCCTCGCCCGTGCCTGTCCCTTTAGTAGAAAAGACGAAACGAGGACACTGCATGCACTGGCGCCTGCCTGGCCTTGGTCGTCATGGCTTGCATCAAGAACCTCGCGAGGTGCCCCTTGCCTTGACTACAAAAAAAATACACTTCCGTGATGATACGTGTTTGTCATAGTAGGTCGCTTTTTTGTCATGCATGTACATCCATGACAAATTTATGAAAGAATCAAGATAGTCATACCTGTGCTGTCATAGAAGTGTTCCATGACATTACCAAAATTATCATCATCGAAGTGTCCACTTCCATGACGATAAATCGCGCGTCACAGAAGTGCTTTCGTCAAGGGTGACCGACACGTGGCATCCACCGTAACGGAACGTCGTTAAGCTATCAGGTCGGGTTTTGGATCCGATAACTCGTTAACAGCCCCGACCAATGGGGATTTTCCACGTCTAAAATCATCATTGGCTAGAGGAAACACGTGTCGGCTCATCGTCGGGACAGATGTCATCCACTCACTGGACAGAAGGCGCCTATGATACGTCGACACGTGGCATGGCCCAACAAGTTTAAATGGGCCGGCCCAACTAAAGGCCCACAAGATTTTGCGGACCATAATGGGCCGGCCCAGCTAAAGGCCCACGCGATTTTGCAGACCATAATGGGCTGGCCCAGCTAAAGGCCCACAAGATTTTGCGGGCCATAATGGGCCGGCCCAGGTAAAGGCCCACAAGATTTTTGTGTGCCATAATAGGCCGGCCCAGGTAAAGGCCCACAAAATTTTTGCAGATCATAATGGGCCGGCCCAGCTAAAGGCCCACGAGATTTCACTGACATTAATGGGTCGGACCAGCTGTAGGCCCACAAGATTTTGTGGACCCTAGTAGGCCGGCCCGTTAACTGGCTGCCATGTTTTGGGCCAAATGCCAGCCCATATTTGATCCGGTCTATTAATGGCCTGCCATGCTCCGGGCCTAATAGTGGCCCATATAAGATCCGGCCCGTTAAAATCCTACCATGTTCTAGGCCAAATTACGGCCCAGATCAGGTCCGACCCTTTAAGAGGTTTCGGGCCTAATTATGACCCATATCAGATTCGGCCCGTCAACTGGACACTATGCTTTTGGGCCCACTTGCTAAAGGCCCACTTAGTAATTCGGCCTGATATTAGTTTTGGCCTATTAAGGGCCCGTTTAACATTTCGGCCCTATATTAATTTCAGCCTGTTAAAATCCCGTCATATAGTTGGGCCTAACTACGGCCTGGTTTGCATCCGGCCTGCTCGCGGCCGATATTTGATTGGGCCAAAGAAGGACCGAGACAATGTTTTGGCCTGTTAAAAGCCCGTGATTTGATTCACACAATCATGGGTCGGGGTTCATTTCGTGCTGCTGCCGGCCCATGAGCTGATCGGCACGTTTCAAGCCCAACCTGCATCATGATTGCATGACGGCCCGATTATGTACCGTAATTTTACGGTTTGGCCGGTTTACTGCGAAGACAGGATATATATACAGTAAAATAACTGCAGCATCGTGAATAAGAAAAAACCTATACTATACAATAAAGAAATTACGGCATATTACATCCACTGGGCATCAAAGTTCGCCACTATGATAATAAAGAACAAGCAGACAACAGATTACATACACAGGGCATCAAAGATCGCCATGAGTGCAAATAAACACGCCGACAAAATAATATACAAAACCGACAGCACTTCAATGGAGTTCAAGAAAGGTTAGCCCTGCTGGCAAGCTGCCGCGCAAGCACCTGAGCAAGATGATGAGACTGCGCTTGTTAAACACTTATATCTTCCTCACTCTGGAAGATAAACAAGCAGACAGATGACAGGTTTTGCACATAAAAGTATCAGTGCTGACAATTCATCACATTTCTTACTGACGAATAAAGTGACACAGTTTAAATTTGCATTAAGACAATATGGTATTGTTCAGGTCAAGACATGGCAGGAAATGACATTGTGAATGAGTTGGCAGCTTCACGACACCACTGGATTATAGATCAAGAACTCATAAGTATCAATGGTTAGTGTGCTGTTAATTTATACCATTTCAGATTGGCAAATAAAGAGACGGTTTAAATAATAGTAGAATGATATGACATTTTTCATAGTTAAGACATTGCAGAATATGACATTGTGCTGTAGTGGGTAGGTTCACCACACCACTGGATTACAGATGAAGAACAGAAGCATACATGCAGTTCGAAAGAAGATCACTTGCTCTGTATAGTTTAATTTACGTGGTATGAAGAAGGAACTTGGTTGTACAACTAAAAACTTAAATTGAGAAAGGACAAACTTTTGTTTATTAACTACATATAATAAACTTTAAACAAGCAATTTGATGCAAACACCAAAAATAAATAGTTGTTGTAGTCATGCCTAACCAAATATATACAACAAAGTTTGAAGGCCTATGATGGACAAACTTACATTATTGGTGAAGACATGCTCTATAAAGGCCTTGTCCATGCCGATGGGGGAGGGGGCAATTCAAGAAATTTACCACAGAATCTTCTTCAAAAGCATTGCCTTTATTCTACATTTTGTTAAGAGTAAATATAGATGTGATAATATACGAAAAAATGGAGAATATTTAAGATAAGATGAAGAGTGATGCTACATAACCAAGTAGCTATAAATGTAAGTGCAGCGATACATGCAAATGGTACAGCCAAGAGCAATGCACAGCTAAACTCCTTCAGTACCAACCTTATGGTAAGAGTAAATATAGATCTGATGTGTAGAAAATGGAGGGCAAAGGAAAATAAGCTGCAGAGTGATGGTACATGAATAACTACCTTTCTTTACAAGTACACTGATAAAGGACAACATGTACTTACAAGAACAATGCAGAGCTAAAAAAAACATTGGCATTGGATATATTCTACACTAATGTAACCATTCATACAGATCAGATAATTTGGAGCGAACAAATGATAAGCAAGCTATCATGCATACTGCTGTCACATAATGAACTAGGTATGTATGCAAGTAGAGTGATACAGGACAACAGGTACTAACAAGAGCAAAGCAGCGGGCAGCATATTTGTGATATCCTGTCGTTCTTGTCAAACCGGAATTCTTCTTCAAGCAGATTTCCTGCAAAAAAGATCCGTAAGGCACATGCAGAAAAGTAGAAGTTCAAATTGTCATGTGATTTCATAGACAGTACCTCATCCTGGGAACGAGACCAGTGCATAACAAGGTTTTTCCTTTCAATGTCTTCTAAATTTAGCACATGAGACTTCACCGGAAATTCGTTTATAGACTTGCCATCAAAGTGTGATTTCCTCAGGTAACACCGATACTGCTGCAATGCTTCCTTGAAAAGAACAAGCAAGCTTTGCTTGTCATGACTATCCAGATTAACCCTCATCTAGTTACAACAATGTAATGTAAATCATTGATGTGTTCAATCAGCAGAAAATAGGAAAATAATAGCCATGAATAATATCACTTACACGTAAGTTGGACAGGAAGATGTGAAAATGGTGTTTGTCTTCACAATAATCTTCCCATGATGGGAATATATGCACGTAGTCCCTAACAACATTGAAAGCATTGTCTTTTAAACTGGGAATAAATGGAATGGGGTTCCAATCTGCAGGAATTGGCTGTCTCTGCAGTTGGAATAGGTCTCTGGCCGGTGGACTTGCTGTACTATTTGCTGGAGTGGAATTTTTCTGTGGTACAGCTGGTGCTATGGCAAATGAAATCAGTATACGTTTTGCTGGAGTGCGGGTCCTATGTGGTGGGGCCAGTGGTGTGGCCAATGAAGTATGGGTATAGTCTACTGGAGTCGGTCCTACGTTTTGTGTCACTGGTTGTACAGCCAATATAAGTGGGGTGTTGTCTGATTTCTCCGGCACCATCATGTTTTTCAAGGACTTTGCTGGTGCTCCTTCAGGTTCGGCAATCACCCTCTTCCTTTTTGATGTCTGATGCACAAGAACATCTTTTGAGTGGAAAAACATGGTATGATGACAGATGGAATATGTATTGATAATGGATGGGCATGGCATCTCGACATATATGATGAGTAAACTAAGCAGATGGCGGTGCAACAAAGTAGAAGAAATGCAACACAACATATGCAAGATACGCGCAATCAATAAAACCTTGCCAAATTAGAACAAGCACCTTGATGGGTGAACATGACAGGCCATCTGCCTTTGACTCCTCGAGGTTAGAATAGTCATTAGGATGATATTCTGAACAAGAATCAACATGTGGGGAGCGTACGAGTTTCATTGCTTCCAGAATGGCACTTAGTGCCTTGCTGCCAATTTTGTAAGTCATTGCAGTGTTCCACAATATTCTTCTGATGCGCGGATTCTGTTATTCACTGTAATTGCGTATAATATCTGAGAACCATGAAAACATAAATAGTTGTGATATTATCTTTGTAATGCAGATGATATTCTAATATAGGGGTGCCCTATAAACACTTGTGTGCTATCACTGGATTCTGATGAGAGAGCTCATGTGTGTTGTACTATGGTGCATGCATTTATATAATCTGGCACAAGAACACAAAAAATAGGCTCCATAAGTAAGGATAGATGGCAGATGATAGGTTCATAATATACTGTATAGAGATTTTATTGCCAAACCATGATAATAAGAGCACACAACAACTAGGCAGATCTTAGTGAACATAACAGGGGTACACCATAACCAGGATGTATACATCGGGAAAGTGGAACTGGCTGGAAATTACGGTGTTGTATTGCCGCTAGTAATTGAAAGCCTATTGATCACGTAGAAGCCAGCTCTGTCAGCTGTTGACTGCAGATGTCCCTGCTCCCATTCCTGACAAGGAACATACTGTGCTTCCCATACAGAACACCGCACGGGCCGCCGGCCAAATAACCGGCCCCACCGCCTGTGTTCCTCCGCCACCCCCACCCCCGCCCCCACCCGCGTCGAGTTTTCTTCATTCGACGAGGCCCCACCACCGCTCCCCACAACCACCGTCCCCACCCGAGCCCCTTCGATCGCACCGGTGAACTCCGGTGAGCTCTGAAAAATCGACTGACCCAATTTTCGAATTTAGTCTACTGTGATTTAACTAGTGTGGAATATAAAAGGGGAAAACCATAAGCATTGCGAGTATGGTGTTGAGCGTGCCATGGCGGATCTGAAGGTGCAAACCGGACAAAGGCGACTTCGCAACCAAGACAAGAAATCAAAGTAAAGCAGTGGCGATCAATTTTCTTGCTGCGATAAATAAGTTGAGCAGATACGAAAGAGTACCGCCTATGGTGCGGTGCCGTGTACGCATCTGCTGAGAATTTGATGGTGCTGCCGTAGCGATGGCTATCGGCGGTGTGGAAGCAAATCTAGGAGGGTAGACGGTGGCGGCGGGGCGCGGTGGACGAGACGGTTGTAGGAGCGACGCCGACAAGGTGGACGACGGCGGGGATGAAGCGAGAGGACGGGATGCAAGGATCCTGGTCCAAAGCCGTGGATGAGAGAGGTCGATCTCTTGTAATGGACGGCGGCGTCGGGGTATCAGCTCCTGCATGGTGGAGGAAAACAGTGGTGGATGGGTTGGCGGACGGCGGCCGACGGAGGAGGGTGGGGTGGAGAGGGTGTTTTGGCGCCCACGGAGTACGAATGGGGAAAAGGGAGGTAGAGAGGAAGGGGGAACCATGTATTCAGGGCGCGCTTGTGTCAAATGCGAGGAAATTTACAAACTTAGCCCCTGTTTCAAATTTCTACTACATCACAGCAACACTAGTCGGTTGGGGATTGGACGGTAATCTCGCATACACCGAATATTTGCCGACGAGAGTTTGTTTTTGGCGCCCACCGTGTATGAATATGAATCAGGGAGGGAGTCGATTTCGGCCGAGGACACAGTATGTTTTGGCGCCCACCGTGTATGAATCTGGGTGAGAGGCGGTTACGTCACATTTGGGTGAAATTACAAACCTACCCCTATCAAAACCTATAGAAATCCAGCATATAGGCTTTGCGTGGCAGGGATAGGCAGTAGTGATTTCCATCTCGCAGATTTTGGTTTCGGGCGGTTACTGCAACTTCCCCTACTTCGTTCAAATTTTGCAGAGTGCACGTTTACCGTGACAACTCAATTCGACTCCCATTTGTATTCTATTTTTTTGGGCGGGATCCATTTTCAATTGGAATTACATTCTATATACATCATTTTTTATATATACTTTCAAAAGCACAACAAAGAATTCTGCTCCTTTATATGTATAATATGATTTACAAATACAACGATCTCAAAATCTTAAGGTTGAATTCGAAATTTTTTAACCAAATTATGTTCTACTAAAATGTATGGATCAGTAATATCTACATATTAAATAACATAGATGTGCGTGAATTCATATGAGTATGCATGTTTGATAGATCAATTTTGGTTCGAGTATGGATTACATGTATCATCATCTCGAATTCAAATATTTGAATCCCTTTTTTGTTTACTCCTTTCACGCCCATCTCTCTCGCATGCATGCTCCTTCACATAGCTATCACTCTCTTTTCTCCAGCTCACCCGCACGCTCACTTCATGTTGCTCCTATCCTCGCAAACATGTTCTCTCGACGTCTCCCTTGAGAAGTGTCACACTCTCCCTATCATTATAAATTACACGGTTTTCATTATCTCTGACGTCTCTACTGTTCTCTGGTATCACTCGGTACCTAAGCTTTCTTTTTCACCGCCAAACACATAGTCTCCACTCGTCTTTCACTTTGTCTTTCTCTCTATGGGATTCTCTCACACACCCTATATGTCTCTACATATGACTCATACCACTAAAATTACTCTCTCTATCTCTCTTGTAGACACAACATTTGTTGCGGTCTCCTTTTCATCTCCATCCCAGACTAACATTATTCATTTGTTTACGGATCAGGCAACCCCGACTACCGTCTCCTCTCTCTCTCTCTCATAGACACACATGCACAACTCCTACTTCCACTCCCCTTCCCGACTACTGTCTCTCTCTCTCACACACAAAACTCTCGCTTTCGCACCCCGACTCGTATTTCTCTCACAAACATTTATCGACTAGCTAGCCCGTAGATAGGTTTATACACCCGCACACTCGTGCTTCCACCATCGCATACATGTCTCTCTCCCGTTCCTTGTATCTATGTAGATTTTTCTTCCCTTCTTGAGACACGCCCTCTCGATCGTGCACACACACTATCGCCTCATTTTAAGTTGATACCTATCGCACACACACACTCCTTGTGTCTTTGTCACACATGCACTCTGTCCTCCTCCACTCGCCCTCTGTCTCACACACACATGGGCTTTTTGCAACAACTAGCAAGATTCCCATGCGTTGCACGGAACATCAAGATGCATTTGTATGAGTAGTTTATCTTGTGGGGGAAAAGGATGAATGAGGGAAGGCCTTATTTGCAAATGTGGAGAGGGGTGTGGGTATCTTTTTGCAAAATTGCCATAGTTTCCTTCCTATCCGTCAGATATAGATCGGACGGCCTATATTGCAGGACGGCAGGCACATGATCATCACCGACAATGCTTATTATAAGAGTAGGGATAAAAATAGAGTTGGTGATGATGGTGGGCCTCCCATCCAGCAATGTAGGTCATCTGATTTATATCTGACGGATAGGAAGGAAAATATGGAAATTTACCCACACTCTTCACCACATTTGCAGATAAGGCCTTCCCTCGTTCATCCTTTTCTCCCACAAGATCTTGATGTTCCGTGCAACACACGGACATCTTGCTAGTAAGAGTAGAAATTAGACATATACCACTTCTCGAATCTTGAAACCAACAACATTCCTCCCTTATCTCATCAAAACCGCCAAAGGAATATATTTTGAGTGAAACATAACATATTTTTAGTGATATACGTATTTCAAAGCTAGACTTTTTTTCTATCAAATTGGTGAATATGTATTAATCTAGTTGCGGAGACAGGTCTGAGGCAGCTAGGGCTATAGCCCCAGGCCTAGAAACAACTTCCTTTGTAATTTCTTCATGCAAAGCATAGAAAATCATAGAAGTTTATCACTCAACATAGCACAGCCCCAGGCGTAGTCTACATCTAGCTCTGCCACTGTATTAATCTACTTTGATCATGTGGCAACGCATTGGCACATTGCTAGTAGTTATTATAATTTTTTGGACACCAGACAAACGGTGGAGTACATATACGAAGAGAAGAGGCGCACGGACGCAGTCGGCCTCTCGCTGTCTCGCACACATGAGTGTTATGTAAAGGCGACTGTCGGTGTCAAAACCGGCAGATCTCGGGTAGCGGGTCCCGAACTGTGCGTCTAGGATCGATGGTAATAGGAGGCAGGGGACACGATGTTTACCCAGGTTCGGGCCCTCTTTATGGAGGTAATACCCTACGTCCTCCTTGATTGATACTGATGATATGAGTATTACAAGAGTTGATCTACCACGAGATCGTAGAGGCTAAAACCCTAGAAGCTAGCCTATGGTATGATTGTTGTATATGATCTATCGACTAGCCTAGCCTCAATTTATATAATGCACCAGAGGCCTAGGATAACAAGAGTCCTAGACGAATACGCCGGTGGGGAGGAGTCCTTGTCTTGATCACCAAGTCTTGTGGAATCTTCCATGTATGCGGCAGCTGTCCGAACTGGCCCATGAGTATACGGCCATGGGGGTCCTCGGCCCAATCTAATAGATCGGGAGATGACATGGTGAGTACCCCCTAGTCCAGGACACCGTCAGCAACGTTAACAAATAAACCCTAAAACCCTAGGGGCACGATTGCTGCATTCGCGGTTACCGGGTACGTGGTGGAGCACCTTTGTAGGAATAGTCAGCTCGCGTGATAATTTGTTCCGTAGGAGTTGATGGTCGGGACCACAGGTGAACAACTTGTAGCATGGTGGCTCACCAGCTGCCACAGATCGAGTAACCACGTTTAAAATATCGCTTTTTAGCGGGGTTCGGAGTTCCGATTTTCAATGGCGCGTTATAAGTAGTAAGTAGTTTTTAGAACGATCGGTATGGAGCGAAAATGGAATTTATAGTACTACGTACCTCCTTGGCGTATGGTTGTATGGTTTGTTTTTTTTGCGATGGAGGTTGTATGGGTTTATGTTGCGAGATGTTGAACATGGTAGTTCTAGGGCAAATACTATGGTTTAGATTTAGATGCTGGTTTTCTTTAATGAAAATCGGAAGGGGAAACCCTTCTTCGATTAAAAAAAACTACTACCTCCATTCTGGTTTACTAGTCCCCATCGTACTTTGGGTCAAAGTTTGTCCATGAACTTTACTTGGAAGATGTGAATGGAAAATGAGATTTTTTTATACCCAAACAAAAAAGGACTGGAGGGAGTGATTTCTCAAACACGGACGTTACCTCTCATAGCGCAAGCATTGAACTGGCGCGCCGGCCAAGAGGGCCGCAGTCGCTGCAGGCCCGGCTGAGCATGCCTCCTCGCCGCGTGCAACCAGCTTAAGACTGCCCCGCCTGCCTTCATTGAATCCGCGCGTGTGTCGGCAACACGTCCTTCCACGAGCCGGCAGGCATTTTAGAACACAAAAAATGACTAAAATATAATTAATTTACGCATGGTCTTGACTTGTTGTGCTCGCACTGGTAGCAGGAACTAGTAGAGGATTTTCTTTACTTATAACTATCCTCAATTTTTTTGGCTTTGAAGTGAATCATGGTTGTGGATATTATGTATGAATGTGCAGATATCTGTGAACATGAGTTTGATGTGGAAGTTGAACTTGGAATGTCGGGCTTGCGCGTGAACTATACCATGTCCAATGCTTCGTCTGTTATTTTTTGGGAAGTAATTGTTGTTATTACATGACCCGAAAAGAAAACATTTTGTGACATATCAGTACATGCACGGACATCACAACAGGCATGCTGACTGGATAAACATTTGAACCTAGCTATTATGAAGGAAATTTTGTATTGACAACAGGTTTAGATAGCAGGAGACGCCTAGCCTGCTCTGCCTCTGCTAGCTTATTTCTGGCTTCTTCTAGCTCTTCTTTGGCTTGGGTGAAGAGAGCATCTGATTGCTCTTTTTGCTTCTTCAGGAACTCAGCTACATTCTCAAGGGCCGTTGACGCTTTCTTTCAGCCTTTACTAATGCCACAAGGACACGAAGAGCTGACGACTCCACCTGGCTTGTGTGTAATCCAGCATCATCTGGGAATTTGCACCTTGTGTCTAATCCAGCATCATTAGGGAACTAGCACCTTGTGTGTAATCCAGCCTCATTTTGGAAACATGATCTCGAGGTTGACCATACTTCCCTCCGCGCAGGAACTACATCCTAACATGAAGTTACTTCTTTTTGAGATCAATACTCAGAGCAACCTAGATCCATTTAGTAGAAGCCAGATAAACAGAACTCGGAGAAGTGAATTCAAAAGGAAAAAATAAATAAAAACAGACTACAGGGTGAGAACACCCACTTCCTACATCAAGCTAAAAACGAAAGCATTAGGACGATTAAGACTCTTCTTATTACACATCGAAGAACACCACGCTTAAGAGAAACAGAAACTACAACATATACACATCGAAGAACACGAGGCTACACGAAAGTAATTGAAAGGGTGTTACTTACCAAAGCTCGTTTTACAGGTTCGGTGCAGCTCCTCTTTAACTTGCCACGCTCCTTGAAGATGTCCCGAATATACCGTGTTTGGTCTTCATTGCTCCTCTGCATGTTCGCACTCGTGGTTTTAAAATCTCAACATGGCAAGAAAAATATACTACTAGTAATACTCGCGCATCTTGTGGGCAACATTAAAGCACTCGTCTGCCATGTTAGAGCATCTCCAACAAGATAAACTACTCATACAAATGCATCTTGATGCGTGCAACGCATGTGCATTTTGCTAGTTCTAAAAACATTTCCATCATTTGCCACACTACTGGTTGCAGATGAAAAACCTACCCAAGCACAGCGCGATACAGGAGCGATGCACAATTACAAGCTGATATTCTGTTGGACAATGGAGATTATAACCAATTACTTTTACGGGAACAATAGCACCCAGGAAATTTGAAATGTAGGTATGAAAAAAATTGGAACTGCACATGTACTTCTAAGTGATTCAATACACACATTACCAATCGAGGAGGAGAACGATGGTCGCGGCGGCCTCTGTGAGTCATGGTCGGCAACGGGAGTCAGTTCATTGTCCACGACGGTGGTACTTCACCGCTAGGCGTCGGCTTCTGGGAAGCAGATCTGAGACCCTGGAAGACGATGCCGGGGAGGAGGCTTCGTGTACGACGACGATGGTGGACCAGCTCCAGTGCGGCGTACGAGGTCGTCGATGAGGCAGATGCGCTGCGGTGGACGAGTGCGCCGATGTGAAGGGAAGGAGCACGAAGGCTATGGTGCCGTGGAGAAGTCTATTTTGCGGTGGGGATCGAAATTGGGGAGTATTCAGGTGTACTACTCTGGGTGCCGGGTGGGGTTGGCTGGGTAGGGTGAACCTGAAGTTACGAAAACAGCCCCCTACCAAGCGTCATCCGTAGGCCTATTCCGAAGGCTATGATGGTAACTTCCCACTGCTCGAATCAGGGTCGCGGGAGATTTTCTCGCCGACCTCAAAATTTTGTGACACTGGACTCCCCGTGTGGCATGTTGAGTGATTCGGCTAAGCAACTAGCGAGTAGTAGTCGTAAACTCTGCATATTAGGTTTGACCGAAGTCAAACTTCCTAAAGTTTGACCAAGTTTAAAGAAAAATATAAACATTTACCATAACAAATATTTATGATGTGAAAGTACATTCAATAAGGAATCTAATGGTATTTATTTGCTATTGTATATGTTAATATTTTTTGTTATAAGCTTTCTGAGAGTTTACAAAACTTGACTTTGACCAATGCTAATATGCAGACTTAAATAAAAACGGAGGAAGTACACATTTGTTTTCTTAGTTTGTAGTGAACTAATCATTTGTTGAAATTGTGAAATAAATATATTAGGCTATTGACTTCGAATGTAATGGTCTATACAATTCAATAGTTACAATCATTGTCGAATCCCAAGATGTATACAAGGTCTATAGTACTTCACAACATGCTCAAACTCACATAATCCTAGTCAAATGAGAATCTAAATGCATTTCATAGTTATTACTTTGTAGGATGCAACAAGAACAACCATAACTCTACATCAGCCATTATAGAAGCAACATTTTGACATATCCCAATGTGTGAATGAAACGTGCAGAGAGAGCTTTTGAAGATGGAGCAGATAGGACGGGAAAGATTGTATGTATGTGGACGAGAGAGTAGGAGACAAACCTAACGACACAGAGAGAGAGAGATAGAGAGAGAAAGACGGAGGAAGAAGTTAGGTCTTTGAGAAAGATGCATACATGTAATATACATGAGATACGTGTGCATTTGGATTCTGTATACGTGGAAGGAGAAGAGACACCATGTTTGATGAGAGAGCAGGAAAAATGGACGAGAGGGGAAGGATCTCGTGGGTTGAGGGATTGAAAATTTTGTGTGGGGGAGAGAGGGATTGGTAATTTTGTGCAAGAGAGAGAGAGGGTGGGGGAGTAGTCAGTCAGCCGTCGTCACATCACCCTGCTTCCAAATGACCCCGCATTCTCTAGCGCGGTGTGGTCGCCATCTTTGATCTGCTCGTTTCCCTCTTTGAAGATTGAGGTGTTGTGCATGTTGGGGTGCAAAGAAGCACAAGCAAGAGTGGTTGCTGTATAACCTTGGATGAGGATGAATTGTGTGCTCGAGGGAGTGTGTGTGTGTTGTGCTGCGTGTGTCTCTGTGTGTGTGTGTGTGTGTGTGTCAGATATTGAGAGAAAACAAACCTAAGGATAGAAATGGGTATTCACGAAGAGATTGTGCGGGCCTTGAGGTGGGCAGGGGCTGGGTGAGGGTGTCAAAATGTGCGCGTTGATGCATGTGTTGCATGCGACCGTGCAAGGGACAGATGAATCGAGAGAGATGGTTGTTGTGTTACGGATGCTCCTCTCTCTGTCTCCCCCCCCCCTCTCTCTCTCTCACACACACACACACAAGTAAAATAGAAGACCGTTCTCTCATGTATACACAATGTATCGGCTTCTATCTATGTCTCACTCATGCACGATCATTTGCACATTCACACCTCTCTATGTCTGTATCACACGCACACCGTCTCCACATTGCCCTTCCGCCACAACACACATATGGACACATACACACGTTCTCTCTCAGTCACACACACAAAATCAGTATTAAAAAAACTAGGGCACACCTAAAACGTCCAAATCCAAATAAACACGAACTAGAGCTGAATTCAAATATATGGAAATATTGCAGCGTCAAGAACTTTCACAGGAAAAAAAAGTTGAGTAATATTCGAGGATTGTTTTCACACACACAAAAAGTTTCGGTGGATTCCTTCGAGCGCGACACGGTGATGCACCGTTCGATTGACCACGCGGCCACGGTTCACGTGCTTGCATAGGATTCCGTATCGTGGCCGTGGTACTAAGGCTGGTCACAATGGGCAAGAACATAAGCTAGTAACTAATAAAAGCGTTGCCTAAGTCTAATGTTTACGTGTACTAGTACGGTTTTCTTTTAAGTTTGACCAACCTTATATATAAAACTAAAGTAAGCTCCCACATGCGCACTCATCAATATGCCGGCGCCGTTGCGCATGCTGGCGCCCGCCTGCTCCGGCCAACAATTTCTCGCCCATCACCGCCGTGTCGCCGCCATCCCTGTGCCATGAAGCTGAAGGCTCGCCCGCTCACGTCGTTGTTGACCCACAAGTATAGGGGATCTATCGTAGTCCTTTCGATAAGTAAGAGTGTCGAACCCAACGAGGAGTAGAAGGAAATGATAAGCGGTTTTCAGCAAGGTATTCTCTGCAAGTACTGAAATAAATGGTAACAGATAGTTTTGTGATAGGATAAATTGTAACGAGCAACAAGTAACAAAAGTAAGTAAAGTGCAGCAAGGTGTCCCAATCCTTTTGTAGCAAAGGACAAGCCGAAACAAACTCGTATAGTAGGAAAAGCGCTCCCGAGGACACATGGGAATATCGTCAAGCTAGTTTTCATCACGTTCATATGATTCACATTCGATACTTTGATAATTTGATATGTGGGTGGACCGGTGCTTGGGTGCTGTTCTTACTTGAACAAGCATCCCACTTATGATAAACCTCTATTGCAAGCATCCGCAACTACAACAAAAGTATTAAGGTAAACCTAACCATAGCATGAAACATATGGATCCAAATCAGCCCCTTACGAAGCAACACATAAACCAGGGTTTAAGCTTCTGTCACTCTAGCAAACCATCATCTACTTATTACTTCCCAATGCCTTCCTCTAGGCCCAAATAATGGTGAAGTGTTATGTAGTCGACGTTCACATAACACCACTAGAGGCTAGACAACATACATCTTATCAAAATATCAAACGCATACCAAATTCACATGACTACTCATAGCAAGACTTCTCTCTTGTCCTCAGGAACGAACGTAATTACTCACAAAGCATATTCATGTTCATAATCAAAGGGATAATAATATGCATATAGGATCTGAACATATGATCTTCCACCAATTAAACCAACTAGCATCAACTACAAGGAGTCTACTAGCAACCTACTAGCACCAATCCCGCACTTTGAGACAATAACTGGATGCAAGAGCTGAACTAGGGTTTGGAGATGAGATGGTGCTGGTGAACATGTTGATGGAGATTTCCCTCTCCCAATGAGAGGAGCGTTGGTGATGACGATGGTGATGATTTCCCCCTCCGGGAGGGAAGTATCTCCGGCAGAACAGCTCTGCCGGAGCTCTAGATTGGATCCGCCAAGGTTCCGCCTCGTGGCGGTGGAGTCTCGTCCCGAAAAGTTTCTTCCTATTTTTTCTCATCGAAAGACCTCATATAGGAGAAGATGTGCATTGGAGAGCCACCAGAGGGTCCACGAGGTAGGGCGGCGCGCCCTAGGGGGCGCCCCCCACTCTCGTGAGAAGGGTGTGGGCCCCCTGGCCTTCATTTTTGGCAAGGATTTTTCTTTATTTATTTTAAGATGTCCCGTGAAGTTTCAGGACTTTTGGAGTTGCGCAGAATAGGCCTCTAATATTTGCTCCTTTTCCAGCCCAGAATTCCAGCTGCCGGCATTCTCCCTCTTTATGTAAACCTTGTAAAATAAGAGAGAATAGCCATAAGTATTGTGATATAAAGTGAAATAACAATCCATAATGCGATAAATATCGATATAAAAGCATGATGCAACATGGACGTATCAACTCCCCTAAGTTTAGACCTCGCTTGTCCTCAAGCGAAAAGCCGATAACAATAAATATGTCCTCATGTTTAGAGGTAGAGGCGTCGATAAAAATAAAATAAGGACATGAAGGCATCATGTTTATTCTCATAACAGCAACATATATAGATTTTGTGATATGATTTCTTATGTTCAAGTGATGATCTATTCACAATGCAAGAGTATAAATCATAAACCTTACTGGGCTCCAACAAACTATAATCTCAGTCATTGAAGCAATTGCAATTTATCATAACATCGGAAGGAGTCTATGCCAGAGCTAAAAAGCAAGTCCACATACTCAACTATGATTTAGTCCTCCATAATTGCTAACACTCACGCTATACTTGTGGTTACGGAGTTTTAATCGGACACAGAGAAAGATAGGGGCTTATAATTTTGCCCCACAACCTTTTACCTCAAGGGTAATGTCAACAATAATGGTTCATGCTCCCCTACATCCAATTAGATATATATATCATGTTCTTTCCAACATGCTGAGCTTGCCAAAGGATAAAATGAAAAAGAAAAGCTGAAGATCACCATGACTCTTGCATAAGGTAGAAGATAATAATAAAAGATAGGCCCTTCGCAGAGGGAAGCAGAGGTTGCCATGCGCTTTTATGGTTGGATATATAAAATCTCAATGTGAAAGAACGTCACTTTATATTGCCCCTTGTGATATGAACCTTTATTATGCAGTCCGTCACTTTTATTACTTCCACATCACAAGATCGTATAAAGCTTATTTCTCCCACACTAATCAATCATATATTTTTAGAGCAATTTTTATTGCTTTGCACTGATGACAACTTACTTGAAGGATCTTACTCAATCCATAGGTAGATATGGTGGACTCTCATGGCAAAACTGGTTTTAGGGTATTTGGAAGCACAAGTAGTATTTCTACTTGGTGCTGAGAATTTGGCTAGCATGAGGGGGAAAGGCAAGCTCAACAAGTTAGAGGAACCATGATAACATACTTTATCTCAGATATAAGAAAGACATAACTCATTATGTTGTCTTCCTTGTCCAACATCAACTCTTTAGCATGTCTTATTTTAATGAGTGCTCCCAATCATAAAAGATGTCAATGATAATATATCTATCTGTGAAAACCTCTCTTTCCTTATTACTTCCTATTAATTACAATAATGACCAAAGCTATGTCTGCCAATTCCCAACAACTTTTAATCATCATACTCGTTCTATGAGAAGTCATTACTCTCAATTAGATCAATATGAACTTTTTGTTTCTTTTTATTCTTTTTATCTTTTCTTTTATTCACCCAAGATCATGGCAAAATAATCAAGCCCTTCACTCAACACTAATCTTTATTATATATAGCTTATAGACTCGATTACAAAGAGAGATCATAAAGCAAAACTCAAAACTAGATCATGTCATAAACTTTATTCTACTACATCAAGATATTATCAAAAGGATCGAACTAAGAAAAACGGTAAAGGTAAAAGTGATGGTGATACGATACCGGGGCACCTCCCCCAAGCTTGGCAGTTGCCAAGGGGAGTGCCCATACCCAGATACTCAATTCTTCTTGTTGGAGGAGACGGTGGAGGTGACGGAAACTCGCACATCGAGCGTAAGAGGTCCTCCAACTTGCGAATAATGCCCTTGAGTGCGACAATATGCTCCTTCAACAAAATATTTTCTTGTGTGAGATACTTTTTTTGAACATGAGCCAACTCAATCATCTTGAAAGCTTCGATCTCAGTTGGGGTAAGAAGGTTATGATCAATTTGAAGGGTGTCTTCTGCTGCTGGAGCTTGATCCTCCGTGGCCTTCTTGATCCTTTCATCCTTGTTGACCTTCGTGGGTTCTTCCCTCTTCATATCTATCTTCATTAGACAAGCATCATTGTCACCATTGTTGGAGAAGGGAGACGACATGATGCCTAGCCTGGAAAACCCTGACAGAAAACAGCTCGAAACGAAGACAGAGGAGGTTTGCGTGATACGGGAGTCAAAACCTCCGGGAGATTATATAATGAATTTTTACCGACCAAAATACGTAACGTGCAAGAAAACGGAGTCCTGAAAGCATACGAGGTGCTCACGAGGTAGGGGGCGCGCCCAGGGGGGTAGGGCGCACCCACCACCCTCGTGGGGCCCTCGTGTCCTTCCCGAACTGCTACTTATTTTTCTATTTTTCTAAATATTCCAAAACGGAGAAATGTTGCCTTAAAAATTGTTTTGGAGTCGGTTTACTTACCGTACCACATACCTATTCCTTTTCGGAGTCTGAAACGTTCCGGAAAGTGTCCCTTATGTATTCTTCCGGGGTTATGGTTTCAATAATATTGGTTTCAACATTTATGGGATTACCTGAGATATAATTTTTAATTCTTTGACCATTTACCACCTTCGGATTTGTGCCCTCGAAGTTGTTGATTTTTATGGCACCGAAACGATACACCTCTTCGATAACATAGGGGCCTTCCCATTTAGAGAGAAGTTTTCTTGCAAAAAATCTTAAATGAGAGTTGTATAGCAATACATAATCACCTACATTAAACTCACACTTTTGTATCCTTTTGTCATGCCATCTTTAACTTTTTCTTTAAACAACTTGGCGTTTTCATAAGCTCGGGTTCTCCATTCATCAAGTGAGATAATATCAAATAACCTCTTCTCACCAGCAAGTTTAAAATCATAGTTAAGCTCTTTAATAGCCCAATATGCCTTGTGTTCTAGTTCGAGAGGTAAGTGACATGCTTTTCCATAAACCATTTTATATGGAGACATACCCATAGGATTTTTGTATGCAGTTCTATAAGCCCATAATGCATCATCAAGTTTCTTGGACCAATTCTTTCTAGACCTATTAACAGTCTTTTGCAAAATTAATTTGAGCTCTCTATTGCTAAACTCTACTTGACCACTAGACTGTGGGTGATAAGGAGATGCAATTCTATGATTAACATCATATTTAGCAAGCATTTTACGGAAAGCACCATCAATAAAGTGTGAACCACCATCAGTCATTAAATATCTAGGGACTCCAAACCTCGGGAAAATAACTTCCTTAAGCATTTTAATAGAGGTGTTATGATCAACACTACTAGTTGGAATAGCTTCTACCCACTTAGTAACGTAATCAACAGCAACTAGAATATGTGTGTATCCATTAGAGGCAGGAAAAGGTCCCATATAATCAAAGCCCTAAACATCAAATGGTTCAATTACAAGAGAATAGTTCATAGCATTTCTTGACGTCTACTAATATTACAAATTCTTTGACATTCATCACAAGACAAGACAAACTTACGAGCATCCTTGAAGAGAGTAGGCCAATAAAAACCAGATTGCAATACCTTATGTGCAGTTCTATCTCCAGCGTGGTGTCCTCCATAAGACTCGAAATGACACTTGCGTAGGATCTGTTCCTGTTCATGCTCAGGTACACAACGCCTAATAACACCATCTACTCCTTCTTTATAAAGATGTGGGTCATCCCAAAAGTAATGTCTTAAATCATAGAAAAACTTTTTGTTTTGTTAGTATGTGAAGCTAGGTTGTATAAACTTAGCAACAATATAATTAGCATAATCAGCATACCATGGAGTACTACGAGAAGTACTTATAACATTTAATTGTTCATCAGGAAAGTCATCATTAATAGGTAGTGGGTCATCAAGAATATTTTCTAACCTAGATAAGTTGTCTGCAACGGGGTTCTCAGCTCCCTTTCTATCAACAATATTCAAATCAAATTCTTGTAGCAAGAGAACCCATCTAATAAGTCTAGGTTTAGCATCTTTCTTTTCCATAAGATATTTAATAGTAGCATGATCAGTATGAATAATTACTTTAGAATCAACAATATAAGATCTAAACTTATCACAAGCAAATACAACTGCTAAAAGCTCTTTTTCAGTAGTAGCATAATTTCTTTGAGCATTGTCTAGAGTCTTACTAGCATAATGAATAACATTTAATTTCTTATCAACTCTTTGCCCTAGAACTACACCTATAGCATAATCACTAGCATCACACATAATTTCAAAGGGTAAGTTCCAATCAGGTGGGTGAACAATAGGTCCAGAGACTAATGGTTTCTTAAGTATTTCAAATGCTTCTACACAATCATCATCAAAGACAAATGGTATATCTTTTTGCAATAAATTAGTCAGAGGCCGAGAAATTTTTGAGAAGTCCTTAATGAACCTCCTATAAAATCCAGCGTGACCAAGGAAACTTCTTATACCTTTGATGTCCTTGGGACATGGCATCTTTTCAATAGCATCAACCTTGGCTTTATCAACTTCAATACCTCTTTCAGAAACTTTGTGCCCCAAGACAATACCTTCATTAACCATAAATTGGCACTTTTCCCAATTCAAGACAAGATTAGTTTCTTCACATCTCTGCAAAACTCGATCAAGATTGCTCAAGCAATCATCAAAAGAGGAACCATAGACGGAAAAGTCGTCCATGAAAACCTCACAAATCTTTTGACAAAAGTCAGAGAATATAGCCATCATGCATCGTTGAAAGGTAGCAGGTGCATTACATAAACCAAAAGGCATACGTCTATAAGCAAAAGTACCAAAAGGGCATGTAAAAGTAGTCTTTTATTGATCTTTAGCCGACACAGGTATTTGAGAGAAACTAGAATAACCATCTAGAAAGCAATAGTGTGTATGTTTGCGTAATCCTTCTAGCATTTGATCAATAAAAGGTAAGGGGTAATGATCTTTATTAGTAGCTTTATTTAATTTACGAAAATCAATTCCCATCCTATAACCTGTGATAATTCTTTGTGGAATCAATTCATCTTTATCATTAGGAACAACAGTAATACCTCCCTTCTTAGGGACACAATGGACAGGACTTACCCAATCACTATCAGCAACGGGATAAATTATACCTGCCTCCAGAAGCTTGAGTATTTCTTTTCTTACCACTTCTTTCATTTTAGGATTCAGACATCGTTGAGGATCACGAACTGGTTTGGCATCTGCTTCCAAATTTATTTTATGTTGACATAGAGTGGGACTAATGCCCTTAAGATCATCAAAAGTATATCCAATAGCAGCACGATGCTTCTTCAGAGTTTTCAATAATCTTTCTTCTTCATGCTCTGAAAGGTTAGCACTAATAATAACATGATATATCTTCTTTTCATCAAGATAAGCATATTTAAGATTATCAGGCAAAGGTTTAAGCTCAAACACGAGATCACCCTTGGGTGGAGGAGGATCCCCTAGGATTTCAACAGACAAATTGTGTTTCAGAATAGGTTCCTATTTAAAGAATACTTCATCTATTTCCCTTCTTTCATTCATGAACATATCATTTTCATGGTCTAGCAAATAGTGTTCTAAAGGATCACTAGGAGGTACGGCAATAGAAGCAAGACCAATAATTTCATCCTTACTAGGTAATTCTTCCTCACGATGGTGTTTACTAAATTTAAGAAATTAAACTCATGAACCATATCATCCAAACCAACAGTAACAATATTCTTAGTGCAATCTATGGTAGCATTGCCAGTGTTTAAGAAGGGTCTACCAAATATAATTGGACAAAAGCTATCTTCCGGAGAAGTAAGAACAAGAAAATCAACAGGATATTTAGTTTTCCCACACAAGACTTCAACATCTCTAACAATTCCAATTGGTGCAATAGTATCTCTATTAGCAAGTTTAATAGTAACATCAATATCTTCTAACTCAACAGGTGCAATTTCATTCTTAATTTCTTTGTATAAGTCATGAGGTCTAACAATAGCACTAGCACCCATATCACATAAGCCATGATAACAATGATCTCCTATTTTAACAGAAATAACAGGCATGCCTACCACAGGTCTATGTTTATCCATATCACAAGGTTTAGCAATTCTAGCAGTTTCACCTTCGAACTGAATAACATGCCCATCAATATTATCAGACATGAGATCTTTAACAATAGCAATATTAGGTTCTATTTTAACTTGATCAGGAGGTGTATAAGTTTTAATATTGCTTTTACGAACGACAGTTGAAGCTTTAGCATGATCCTTTATTCTAATAGGGAAAGGTGGTTTCTCAACATAAGAAGTAGGAACAATAGGATCATTATAAGTGACATTCTTTTCTTCAACTTTAATAGGTGCAGCTACTTTTACTTCTATGGGAGGATGATATTTAAACCACTTCTCCTTAGGGAGATCAACATAAGTAGCAAAAGATTCACAGAAAGAAGCTACTATCTCAGAGTCAAGTCCATATTTAGTGCTAAACTTACGGAAAATATCAGTATCCATAAAAGATTTAAAACAATCAAACTTAGGTGTCATACCTGACTCCTTACCTTCGTTGAGGTCCCAATCTTCAGAGTTGCATTTAATTCTATCCAATAAATTCCATCTGAATTCAATAGTCTTCATCATAAAAGAGCCAGCACAAGAAGTATCTAGCATGTTGCGATTGTTTTCAGAAAGCCGAGCATAAAAACTTGGCATAATTATTTCTCTCTGGAGCTCATGATTGGGGCATGAATATAACATTGATTTAAGCCTCCCCCAAGCTTGAGCGATGCTTTATCCTTCGTGAGGCCAGAAATTATATATATAATTGCGATCACGATGAACAAGATGCATAGGGTAATACTTTTGATGAAATTCCAGCTTCAATCTTTTATAGTCCCACGATCTCATATCATCACATAGCCTATACCATATCAATGCGTCTCCCTTCAAATATAAAGGGAAGACCTTCTTCTTAGCAACATCATCGGGTATACCTGCAAGCTTAAATAATCCACAAACTTCATCCACATATATTAAGTGCTCATCAGGATGTTTTGTTCCATCTCCTGTAAAAGGATTAGCTAGCAGTTTTTCCATCATAGCCACAGGAAATTCAAAAGGAGTTTCATTTTCAATAGGTTCAGTAGGTTGAGGAGCAACTCCTTGCTCTACTGGACAGGGTGAAGATACCCCGAACAAGCCCCTCAGAGAATTACTTTCCATAGTAACAAGTGATAGTAAATTTCAGCAGACTATATAATTTTTTTCCTTACGAAATTCCACCTACCAAAGGCGCTACACTCCCCAGCAATGGCGCCAGAAAAGAGTCGTGATGACCCAAAAGTATAGGGGATCTATCATAGTCCTTTCGATAAGTAAGAGTGTCGAACCCAACGAGGAGTAGAAGGAAATGATAAGCAGTTTCCAGCAAGGTATTCTCTGCAAGTACTGAAATAAATGGTAACAGATAGCTTTGTGATAGGATAAATTGTAACGAGCAACAAGTAACAAAAGTAAGTAAAGTGCAGCAAGGTGGCCCAATCCTTTTGTAGCAAAGGACAAGCCGGAACAAACTCTTATGGTAGGAAAAGGGCTCCCGAGGACACATGGGAATATCGTCAAGCTAGTTTTCATCACGTTCATATGATTCGCGTTCGATACTTTGATAATTTGATATGTGGGTGGACCGGTGCTTGGGTGTTGTTCTTACTTGAACAAGCATCCCACTTATGATTAACCTCTATTGCAAGCATCCGCAACTACAACAAAAGTATTAAGGTAAACCTAACCATAGCATGAAACATATGGATCCAAATCAGCCCCTTACGAAGCAACGCATAAACTAGGGTTTAAGCTTCTGTCACTCTAGCAACCCATCATCTACTTATTACTTCCCAATGCCTTCCTCTAGGCCCAAATAATGGAGAAGTGTTAGGTAGTCGATGTTCACATAACACCACTAGAGGCTAGACAACATACATCTTAACAAAATATCAAACGAATACCAAATTCACATGACTACTCATAGCAAGACTTCTCCCTTGTCCTCAGGAACGAACGTAATTACTCACAAAGCATATTCATGTTCATAATCAGAGGGGTAATAATATGCATATAGGATCTGAACATATGATCTTCCACCAATTAAACCAACTAGCATCAACTACAAGGAGTAATCAACACTACTAGCAACCTACTAGCACCAATCCCAGACTTTGAGACAAGAATTGGATGCAATAGATGAACTAGGGTTTGGAGATGAGATGGTGCTGGTGAAGATGTTGATGGAGATTGCCCTCTCCCGATGAGAGGAGCGTTGGTGATGATGAAGGTGATGATTTCCCCCTCCGGGAGGGAAGTATCTCCGGCAGAACAACTCTACCGGAGCTCTAGATTGGATCCGCCAAGGTTCCGCCTCGTGGCAGCGGAGTCTCGTCCCGAAAAGTTCATTCCTATTTTTTTCTCATCGAAAGACCTCATATAGTAGAAGATGGGCATCGGAGAGCCACCAGGGGCCCACGAGGTAGGGGGCGCGCCATAAGGGGGGCGCCCCCACCCTCGTGAGAAGGGTGTGGGCCCCCTGGCCTTCATCTTTGGCGAGGATTTTTATTTATTTCTTTTAAGATGTCCCGTGAAGTTTCAGGACTTTTGGAGTTGCGCAGAATAGGCCTCTAATATTTGCTCCTTTTCGAGCCCAGAATTCCAGCTGCCGGCATTCTCCCTCTTTATCTAAACCTTGTAAAATAAGAGAGAATAGCCATAAGTATTGTGATATAAAGTGAAATAATAGTCCATAATGCGATAAATATCGATATAAAAGCATGATGCAAAATGGACGTATTAGTCGTCTGCAGTCCCTCCTCTTGATGCCGCCGCGCTACCAAGCACGCGAGCAGCTGGTGGAGCCGCGTCTATGGACGCAGCGTATGAAGAGGAGGACGAGTGCGTGCTCCAGCACGCCGGTGAGGAGGAACTAGCGTGTGATTGTCGTCTCCGCCCGCGCGGAGGAGGCGCGCATGGTGGCTGTCGCGGCGGAAGCCGGTCGCGCGCACGTCGATCCCGCAAATCGGGTGCGGACGCGGAATCTACCTTCGAGACCTTGAATGCCACGTGGATCCTGCAATCTGAAGGAGCAATTTGGGTCAGTCGACTCATGTGAGTCGTTTGATGCAACATGGATGGCTAGAAGGGCTTCTTCCACCTCTTGTGCCATCTTCTTCCTTCGCTCCGCCGAACTTCTTTCACAAATCGACTGACCCAAATTATACTACTAGTACGAATGTATTAAGTACAGTAGGAACACGAAGATACGAGCAGTAGTACCAAATGCAAGAAGAACAGTAGTAAGACATAGTACTAGTACTACTGTAGGTACTAAAGAGTTCAAATAACGAGAAATAACATAAACATAGTTCTGCTGGGGCCTAAGCACAACACAATCTTGAAAATAAACTAATAAGCAACTAGTCCGCTTGACACTGCAGTAGAACCAGCATGAGCGACAGCACTGCCACCTACTTGGAGTCCGAGTCCACGTCCTCGACTTCGTCCTCGTCCCTCTTCCTCTTCCTCTTCGCCGACGCTTCTTTGCTTGAACCGTACACTGGGCTCTGCTTCTTCATCCAACCCTTGTAGATATTTAAACAAAGGTAGGCATACATTGCTGCGTACAGGATGTGATCTTCATCTAATGTATTTGACTCCCATGCATGATGAAACTCGTGATGAGGTTTCTTCAGTTTAGCGTACAAAGGATCAATCATGGCTGCTGCTAGGGTCAACATTGATGGTTGAGAGGAGGACTCCAGGCTTGCTTTCTGGAGATTGAAGGGCTGGCCTACAACGAGACCTATTCGACGCAGGACGTCACTATCGTTCTTAAAGCCTACAGTAACGAATTTCACTCTTTTCTCCTTGAGGAAGTTCTTAAAATCCTGGCACTCAACATCGGCATGGCATATGTGGTATACCAAGCAAACGTTATGTACGCAAACCTGGATCACGGCGGGCTTCTTCCTCTCTTCGTCCTTTAGATCCTTCTCTTGTCCCAGGACTATGGTGTACTCAACATCTAGCCTAGCGGCCCACTCATCCGTTGAACTATTGAACATGCGTAGGAAGCGAGCAAGCCATGCTCTCACCATCTTGGATCCACGTGTATAGATGACGATGAACTGATCGCTGGTGATGGCTCTAACCTGGTACTCAGCGGCGACCATGGAGATTTGGGAGGCCATGGATTTTGGAGGAGGGTTAGGAGAAGTTGAGTTGTTGTACGATGCAAAAAAAACTTGGAGCGAACTAATGTGAAAGGACGGGACGACTGGGGGCGAACTATTGTAAGGTAGAAGAAGGGGACAAGTAGGGCGTGCGAACGACATGGGGTTGCTGGCTTGCCCGGTGGATAAACGGCTGCAAGCCCCCAAAGAGTTCTCGATAACTATGCGGGACCCACTAGGTGTCATGTCTACTAGACCCATATCGTAGGCCTGATGGTATAGCTTCTGCCTGTTCGCACGCCATGCCGGCGCGTGGATGTAACTTCACTTAATTCCATCAAACATCGCGCCTCCCACGAACTTCGCCTCCCTCGCGCGGTCGCGCCCTTTGAGACTTCGACTGGCTATAAATGAGCAATTTTTCCCCTTTTTTTAGACAACCAATTTTTTTGCCTACTCCGCATGCATGATACTCCCTCTGGGCCTTTTTACTCCCGTCAACCGTTTGCAAAGTGTTTGACCAAATTTATACTTTTTTTGAACACCACCTTATATTAATTAACCAGCCACACCAGTACACTCATTCGATACAATATTCACCACACAGGGCGGTACGTTATTTACAAGAATACCATCTAATCTATTGTCAAAGCTATACTTAGTGATTAAGTGTGCCACCTTATTGGCCGAACAGCTAATCTTTGACAATTGAAGATTGTTGATCAACTTCGAGATACTCTACGCTTTCATCTTCAGGTCACGCATAGCAGACCTATCAACGCTTTGACAGGCATCAATGAAATCCCACGAGCAAATTTATACTAAAAATATCAATATCTACAATACTCCCAAAACACTTAGGCGTGGTGCATTAACTTCTACCTCGTTTCTTGTTTCTTGACATATCAACCAATAGGAGATGTGGGTGTGTATGCTTTTAATGACTTGAGACTACTAAACACGACATGCACTGGTTAGTTCATTGCATGCAATGCTATTAATTAGCAAATACACATTAAGATCTCTCGTTTTCCCCTCTTCCTTGGTCACAGTGCACAATCTAAGGTGACTTGCTCACCTAGACGGAGGGTGTACTGATTATAATGAGTATAAGAACTACGTTTTATAATTAGTGTAAAAATATTTATTTGACATTGTGAATGTTGACACATTGTGGAATAGTTTTTGAAGTCTGCAAAAGTACTCAACTAGTGATGTCATTCTCCACAAAAAAATGTGTTTACCAATGCATGCATGAACACTAGTTACTCTAACCCCCCCTCTCTTTTTTAATTCTTTGCCACATCAGCATGTTTGCTATTCCCGTGTGCATGATACCAGCTAAGATACCACCATTATGGCCAGCCTTAATCATCGCATGCAATAATTTAGTGCACCTTGAAATATGAACATGTGTGGGGGGTGTTTGTTTTTAATGACTTGAGACTATACCTAGCCTGGCATGCAAGATGACTTATTATGCACCGTTCCCCCTACCTGTAGGAAGCCCATTCGTCTCCAAATCCTTTCCTCTCCATGTGTGGAAACAATATGCCTGCCAAACTCTCCTTCTCCCTCCGGCGGTCCCACCACTCCACCCTGTGTGAAAAAATCTGCATGTGTGACTCTCCTCCCCCACGCTCGTCCAATCCGTTGTGACCAGCAATATTTCCACCCCTTTGCTCCCCCGTAATTTACTCCAACAAATATTCCCACGTAGCTATTACTTAACTGCAGGTGCATTCGGTCACTGACATATGGGCCCAACAGGGGTCCGGCCGACATGCCAGTGACGCAACTGGACCGGCAGTTAAGTCAGTGCAGCTCAGTCCATATCTTACGTAGGTGTGCCATTGCTCGCTATAAATACCGCACCTCCCATGACATCGCTATCTCCTCCCCCTCACGTTCATGTTCATCGCTATATCCTCCCCCTCCCTCTCACGTCGACCACCATGGCATCGCCCCTCCCAAGCCCTAGGAGCCCCTCGCTGCACCGCGCGAACGGTTACGCGTCGCCGTTCCGTTCCGCGCCGCCAATAGTCAAGGAGGATGCGTCGGTCTTCCGCTCCTCGCCGCTACGCGACGCATCGCTGTTCCATTCCTCGCCGCCACTAGTCGAGGAGGACGCGTCGGCGTTCCTCTCCTCGCCGCGACGCGACGCGTCGCTGTTCCGTTCCTCGCCGCCACTAGTCGAGGAGGACGCGTCGGTGTTCCTCTCCTCGCCGCGACGCGTCGAGGTGGACGCGTCGGCGTTCCCAATCTTGCCAGCAGGCGCACCGGAGGACGCGTCGGCTCCCCGCTATGAGGAGAACGGCGCGCCGCCTGCCGAGCCCCCCCAGCCTTGAGGAGCTTTGGAAAGAAATGGATGTCTCCTTGTGGGAGGCTTTGCCTCCAGCAGAGCGCGCCAAAATAGAGGCGGAGAAGAAGGCCAAGGAAGAGAAGCGCACCACGGAACAAGCTTCCTGGGAGGCCTATGTCTCGTCCAAGAGAGTCAGGCAATTGGCTCTTTGGCAGAAGGCTCGTGCTTGGGCCGTGAGGGTGGCAGAGGATGCCCGTGCCGACACCCTGAGTGCAGTCGGTCCCAAGCGCCTTGTCTACGCTTGGCACTACGTGGACCAGGTGCACGCTTCCAGCGAGGAGGAGTACCTGTTGGCGCCGGATCACCACACCGGTGAGATCGTGCTCACCCACCGGCAAGCCGCCAATCAGCACCTCGCGAGTTGCGAGGCTGAGGAAGAGGCGTTGTGTCGGCGCACTGGGAAACGGCCGTGCACCAGGGCACTCGTGGCGTGCCACAAGCGCTCCTGCGAGCACCGTGACTTTTAGGAGGAGTATAATTTTTGTTTCGTAAGGCGATCTCATTAGTTTTGGGACGCAAATGATAAATCCCAAACGTTCAGGAATTTTTAGCGTCCTTAATTAAGTATGTAAAAGGGAAAGTTTGGAAACCTTGTGTATTCGTACGCATTTTGCATGCACGTGCATATAGCACAAACTTTACTATATACTATCGCACTACACGTCTCTCTCGATATATGCTTGCAGACTGTGCTACTCCCTCCGTCCAGGTCAATAAGTCATCTTCGGTTGTGCACCGTGACCAAGAAGGAGGGAAGACTTATACACCTAGACGGAGGGAGTACTACTATTACTTATGTACGTGCAAATGCATGTTTTAACATTACGACGCAATTTTTGTAAAAGTAGAAAAACAACACTAGTCAAGCTTGTGAAACGATTCAATGCAAAACAAATGCAAAAATGCTCATTTGATTGTTTACTTTTAGCTTCCTTCTCTATGGTTATTTCTCTGTCGTACTTCGTACGGAGTATCTCACTGGTTGGAAAGGCATGCAAATTCCCAAACCGCTTCCTACACCCTATATCTCACTAGTTGCCGGCGTTGACGTTGTCACCCATGTCGAGGATGAGGTTGCCGATGTCGGGGAAGAAGTCGTCGTTCGCGAAGTCGTCACTGCCAGCAGTCGTGCGAGTGCGCTCCCCAAAAACCTGATCGCCCCTCCCTGTACAGGATCACAGAGGCGGGGTTCCGGAGGCCTGCTGTCCCTTCTCCCGATGCACACCGAAAGGAGGGATGGAGAAGACTTGCTTGGAGGCGCAATGATCTGGAATGGTGGTGAGAAACTATATAGTGCGGGCTGGGTAGGTCTTGGGAGTATAGCTCTGTCCTCGGCTCGGCTCAATCCCACAACCCGCGGCGCTTCGTGACGAGGCGTGGCGTGGCGAGGCGAGCGAGGAGGAGGAGCGCGCGTGTAGGTCTCCTCTTCTCATGCTCATACAAGTGGTAGAAGAGCTCACCTTATAAGGGCCTACTAGCAAAATTCCAACATCGACCAGGCCATCCATGAAACGGGAGTGGCTATAGGAGACATTGCGCCAGTTGAATATATGAGCAAGTTACTACGAGATTTAATCTGAATAAGCATAAAATAAATCATGACGGCTATAACAGAGATGAAACTAATCATGTGGACTAGCATAGTAATAGGATACAGAGTAGAAACATGAATTCTACCACGATTTCGAACAGGAAGGACATAAACATATACGATGCAATGGGAGCAGCACCGTTGGCGTTGAGGTTGTCGCCCATGTCCAAACACCACGTAGACACGGTATTTGAGCACGGTTCGTAGTCGAAATTAGTTTCAAATATCTTTTTTTCTTTTTGAGATTTGAAATTACATTAATTTTTATGCGTGTAGAATTTGTTGGATTTTATATTGATACACATTTATTTTTAAAATCAGTTTGAATGTGAGTCGAAATTTCGGCATTAAAAATAGTTTGGACCGCACCGAAATATGCAAAATTTCGTACAATTTTTTAACCGTGGCCACAATATGGGCTGTAATGCTAACAAAAAGAATATGGGCTCCAAAAAAACCTTAATAATTAGCAAATGGTATGTAAATTATTAGAAATAATGGCATATGGGTTGTATGCTGTTTTCCACAGATTTGAGGCTTTCCTGAAAAAGGTTGACGCACAAGCAGTGGCTGTTGGATGGCCATGCAACGCCCGTCGTGCTTCTTCAATCTCTGCTCTTCTTGCTCCAGCCGCTCAAACAGGCGCCGGCGGGACTGCCTGCTCCCTCCTCCCGGCGGCCGGCTCCGCTGCCGCGCAGGCCTCACCGCCCCACAGTACTCCCATCGCTGGCCTAGCCATCCCTCTACGCACCCACACCTGCTATTATTCTCTGGCAATGGCAGACGAACCAGTAAACCCTCGTACAGTCGTATTCCCCTCTGTGTGGGAAACAACTGCCGAGTCTTCCCTGCCTCCGTGTCGTTCCCTTCCTAGGCCTCGCCGTCGTCCACCGCCCGGTGCTCTCGGCGCGGCCTGGTCAACGTGGTCAACGACCGACATGCATCTGACGTGGACTTTACATGGAGAGGCCGACAGCTGGGTCCACGGCCGCACGCAAGGAAATGCCTCCTTATTACGCGCAAAATAATGATTCCTCCACCTGACATCAGGGACCCACCGAAAGGGCCTCTGTATTTCGCGACACAAAATGTTACCGCCGCTGACAGCTCGGACCCACCAGCTATATCTTCGCACGCAAGGAAGTGCCTCCTTATTACACAAAAAAATGAATACTCCCCCTGTTAGCTGGGACCCAGTATAGTGGCAGGCTGACTTGTGGGCCTACTAACTTGATGGGGATGGAGGGCTTTCTCAACTTAGTCAATATGCACGATTCTAGCTCCAGTGACCGTATGATGTCCATCCAACGGCCGTAGTGCTTCTTCAACCTCTGGTCTTCTTGCTCCAGCCGCCCAAACCAGCGCCGGTCGTGCCTCGTGCTCCTGCCTCCCGTGGCCGGCTGTGATGCGGCGGAGGCCTCACCGGCCCTACTACTCCCACCGCTGGCCAGGCCATCCCTCTACTCACCCACACCCCCTGTTATTCTGCGGCGATGACAACCTCACACTGCAGCGAACCAGTGAACCCTCATACTCCTCTACGCGTCGGCATCCACTTCCGCGTCTTCCTTGGCTCCACATCGTCCCCTTCTGAGGCCTCGCCGTCGTCCATCGCCCTGGTGCTCTCGGCGCGGCGTGGTCAACATGGTCAAGGAACGACTTCCATCGGATGTGGACTGTACGTAGAGAGGCTGATTGCTGGGTCCTCGGCCGCAGCAAGGAAGTGCCTCCTTATTACGTGCAAAATAATTATTCCTCCACCTGACAGCGGGACCCACCGGACGGGCCACCGTATTTCGCCCCCCTAACTGCTGGGACCCACCAGCTACATCTTCGCACGCAAGGATGTGCCTGACAGTCGGGACCCACCTGGTCGAAGCGTATGTAGCGTTGTCATTCTGGCCGTGAACATGTACATACATATATACTGGTTGATGTAGAGGCACGTACGTGTCGTAGTAGAGGCGGCCAGGGTGCAAGAAAGAAAATACGGCCATGTATGCGTACATACGGGCGGGGTCTCGAATGCCTACTCACGCATACGTATGGCCAGGGCTCGTGTACATGGCTGGGTCGGAACGGAGAAACATCGTCGTCGTCGTGTTCATGGGGAGGCAACGGAATGCGTCGTGTTCATGGGGAGGCAACGGAATGCGTCATGTTCATGTGGAGGCAATGTAACGCGTTGTGTTCATTGCGAGGGCTTGGACGGAACAGGCGATGGAAACGAGGCCTGGCGTACCGCAGAACAGAGGAAACGGCCTTGTGTTCGACCGGCCACGTTCGAAACGGGATCCTGTTCATCGGGAGGGGTGTGGCGTGCCACAAAACGGAGGAAAAGGACCTCCTACGGTCAAAACGGTGGTCCTGTTGATCGGGAGGGGTGTGGAGTACCGCAAAACGGAGGAAACGGACTTCTGTTATAGAGCTACGATCGAAATGGGGGTCCTGTTCATCGGGAGGGGTGTGGCATACCGCAAAACGGGACTCCACGGGATACTGTTCATCTCCACCGTCGACCCCCTCCAAGCTCCACGAGCTACTGTTCGTCCACCATCGACCTCCTCCAGCCTCCACCTGCGACTGTTCATCCACGGGCTCGTGTTCATCCAGCCTCCACCGCGCGCTACTCCACCGGCTACTGTTCAACCAGCCCTCTCCACGGGCTCCTGATCAACCACCCCTCCACGGGTTACTATTCATCCTGCCCTCCACCATCTATTGTTCATCCTGCCCTCCACGGGGTGGTCCTGTTCATCCAGCCCTCCACGGGGTCCTGTCATCCAGCCCCAACCGGCTCAATCGATCGGGGTCCTGTTCATCCAGAGGCAACACCATGGGGGTCCTGTTCATCCACCCCCA
>NC_041382.1:496298838-496303318 GCF_002162155.2 Triticum dicoccoides
CTCACTGTTCATCCAGAGGCAGCATCAATCGGCTTCAGTTAGCAGCAGTAGCAAAGGAAACGCTCGATCGGGTTCAGTTAATAGCCATCGATCGATCGCTCGGGTTAAATAACGCGTTGCCTACAGTGCAATCGCTCGGGTTCAGTTAGCGCCCAACGCCTCACTCGGGTTCAGTTAGAGCCAACACCTCGCACACACGCGCGCACGTGTACGAGAGAAGCGAGCATCGCTCGGCCCCCGAACCGGGAACTCCCGGAAATTTTCCTCGCCCTCGCTTCTACCACGGTTTTTTCCGTCATGGGCGGCCCAAAGAATGTCATGCAGCTGCGTCTCCGGCCCGCCCAGGACGAAAAGCCCATTTTCTGCCATGATTTTTTGTCATAGAAGTAGGAAGCCACCACATCTATGATGATACCGGGGTTTGTCACAATTATTGTCATAGAAGTGTCATATATATGACATAAAAAAATTTCGTTTGGCCCAAAATGTCATGGATGTGTCTTTTTTTGTAGTGCTTGATCTCTCCGCCCCTCGCGAGCCAGCCTGGTGAGGCCGCCCCCGAGGAGGTCTTGCATCGTCCGTCTCGCGAGGCTCGGCCACTCGCGAGGGTCTTGAGTGTTTGCTGGTGAAGATGGGACGTACGGGGCTGCTGGCGGAGCCAGGCCATGGGCCGCAGGCAGGAAAGTCTGGGGACCCCCGTTCCCAGGACGCCGACAGTAGCCCCCGGGCCCAAGGCACGCTCGGACTTCGCTTTGAGGCCAAGGGGCCAGTGCAGAGCGCCGCGGGCCCCAACAGCCTACGGCCTCTGTTGGTGTGTGGCGATTGATGGGACATGGGCGTCTTCGCTTCCCCACGCTGTCTCGGCAACTACCCGCCTGACAAAAGGCTTGCATGGGCTGCATTTTCCTTCATTGCTTTCCATCGACTTGCTCCAGATCCCCTTTCTCGCTCCTTGCTTCCGGAGACTCCAGATCCGCCCGGATCCTCCTTCAAGCCTACTGCCAATGGCGCCCAAGAAAGCCCGGGCCACTCCCTCGTCGTCTTGGTACGAGCCGACGCTCGATACGCCCAGTGTTTCGGAGGAGAACCTTGCTGCCATGCTCCTGATGACAGCGGAGGGTGATAAGAAGAGGAAGACTGTGCTCTGGGCTGGCTCCGACGAGCCGGAGGCCTCTGGAAGCACCTTCTACCCCTTCTTCATGAGCAGCATCGTTGCCGGGCTGATCCCCCCTTCTCCGACTTCTTCTACTCCATCCTTAGCCATTACAAGATCCACACTCTCCATCTTCATCCCAACTCCATCCTCCTCATGTCGATCTTCGCCTTCTACTGCGACACATATGTCGGGGTGATGCCGTCCGTGGCGCTGCTGGGCCACTTCTTCTTCCTCCGGATCAAAGAGTTCCACTGCTCTAGGTGCGTTGGCTTCGTTGCAGCCAACAAGACCAACGCCATCTCGAAGGCCGGGAAGAAGGCCGAGGGATTCAGGGGCAAGTGGGTCTTGATGGACGCCAAGCGCGCCCACCCCTGTTGGTGCTGCCGATGGAGATGCCTGTGTCCCATGAGGGGTGGCTTCACGCAAATCTCACTGACTCCCGGGCGGCGCAGGTGTTGGAGAGGATGACCGCCGACCTGAGGCCAGGTGATTCAAGGGCAGCGAAGTTGAAGTGGGCCATGATCGTCAAAGAATTCAGGAAGCAGCGCGTAGCTCCCCTCCAGTCGCGCCCGTGCCCCTTGTGGAAGCTTGGAGACGAAGGGGACGACCTCCGCCTGCGCCCGGAGGCCCTTTCTGACGAGGAGCTATGCTCGGCCCTCCGCTCCTTGGTTGGACACGGCCAAGGGTACCCGCCGGACTCCTTTATTCCCTTGTACTGCCGTCCGGATGGGGCGAAGGTTGTCGCCGCTCTGCCTATCTTCGACGGGCATGGGCTCGTGCCGCCTGTGCCCTTGAACGACCCGGCGATGACGACTCCGGTGCACGTGTCTTCCGACGAGTCTCGGGCGGAGGAAGAGGTGGAAGAAGAGGAGGAGGAGCGCGACTCGGAGGCGACCCGTGAAGGGGCGGGGGACACGTCCCCTTTGTGCAAGGCTAACATCCTCTGCACCCTGTCTGATGACGATGAAGAGGCCGATGTCCTCATTGGAAGTGGGGAGCTGCGCGTGGCAGGGGGCTCCATGGGGTCCAAGGTCAGTCCTCGGAGGAGGTCACCGGCTGAGGTTCCGACGAGGCGAAGGTCGGTGCTGATCTCCCAAAACGACGCCCCCGTTCTGATGCTGCCTGGAGCTGCTTCCAGCCTATCTGCTGCCCCCTCTTCAGCGCCTGGAGGCCAGGCGCCCGCGCCTCAGGCTGCAAGGCTCTCAGGCTTCAAGCTTAGGAAACAGAAAGACTACGAAGCGGTGGACCAGTAAGTATTTTCATCCTGCCTTGTTCTTGCTTCTGCTGCTGATTCTTGACGCTTCTCGATTGTGCAATTAGGCCGACGCCCGCGGTGAAGAAGAGGAAGGAGGAAGCGGCGGTACTGCTCGAGACCAAATTGCCTGTAGTGGCCGCACCTTCCTCCGCGGGGAAGGGTAGTGAGAGCGCTCACGCTTCCCCGGCCCGATCGTCCTCGCAAGACTTGGGGAAGCGTCCTCTGGAGGAGGCAACCCCCGTAGCCCCGTTGGCTCCGGAGGTGCCGACATCTGGCTCGGTTGCTGGGTCCCTCAAGTTCAGGAGCTCCTAGCCTCTCAGGCCATGGTGACAATGTTGTCTCCTCCTCCCTCCACCACACTGCTGACCTTGGATCCTTCCACCTCCCCTGACATCCTGGAGCGCGCTCTCTCCGCACTAACCCTGGTGCGAGAGGATCTTCAAGGCACCGACCGTTAGCGGGCGGCCGGGCGCCTGGAGCTGATTTCTGGCTGGTTTCACTCCGATGCATCTGTCTAGGCGGCATTGAGCCATGATAAGCCTGGGTTCTTCATTCATCAAGTGAGCTAATGTCAAAAAGCCTCTTCTCACTGGCAAGTTTAAAATCATAATTGAGCTCTTTAATGGCCCAATATGCCTTATGTTCTAGTTCAAGAGGTAAGTGACATCCTTTACAATAAACCATTTTATACGGAGACATACCCATAGGATTTTTATATGCAGTTCTATAAGCCCATAATGCATCATCAAGTTTCTTTAATGAATTATTTCTAGATCTATTAGCAGTGTTTTTCAAAATTAATTTAAGCTCTCCATTACTTAATTCTACTTGACCACTAGACTGCGGATGATACGAAGATGCAATTCTATGATTAACATCATACTTAGCAAGAATTTTATTAAAACCACCATGAATAAAATGTGAACCATGATAACCCACAAGTATAGGGGATCGCAACAGTTTTCGAGGGTAGAGTATTCAACCCAAATTTATTGATTCGACACAAGGGGAGCCAAAGAATATTCTTAAGTATTAGCAGCCGAGTTATCAATTCAACCACACCTGGATAACTTAATATCTGCAGCAAAGTATTTAGAAGCAAAGTAATATGATAGTAGTGGTAATGGTAGTAAAAGGTAACAGTAGCAAAAGTAATATTTTTTGTGTTTTATAGTGATGATAACAATAGAAACGGAAAAGTAAATAGGCGAAGAACAATATATGGAAAGCTCGTAGGCAATGGATTGGTGATAGAGAATTATGCCGGATGCGGTTCATCATGTAACAGTCACAACCTAGGGTGACACAAAACTAGCTCTAGTTCATCAATGTAATGTAGGCATGTATTCCGAATATAGTCATACGTGCTTATGGAAAAGAACTTGCATGACATATTTTGTCCTACCCTCCCGTGGCAGCAGGGTGCTATTGGAAACTAAGGGATATTAAGGCCTCCTTTTAATAGAGTACCAGAACAAAGCATTAACACATAGTGAATACATGAACTCCTCAAACTACGGTCATCATGGGGAGTGGTCCCGATTATTGTCACTTCGGGGTTGCCGGATCGTAACACATAGTAGGTGACTATAGACTTGCAAGATAGGATCAAGAACTCTCATATATTGATGAAAACATAATAGGTTCGGATCTGAAATCATGGCACTCCGGCCCTAGTGACAAGCAGTAAGCATAGCAAAGTAATAGCAACATCAATCTCAGAACATAGTGGATACTAGGGATCAAACCCTAACAAAACTAACTCGATTACATGGTAAATCTCATCCAACCCATCACCGTCCAGCAAACCTATGATGGAATTACTCACGCATGGCGGTGAGCATCATGAAATTGGTGATGGAGGATGGTTGATGATGACGATGGCGACTGATTCCCCTCTCCGGCGCCCCGAACGGACTCCAGTCAGCCCTCCCGAGAGAGTTTAGGGCTTGGCGGCGGCTCCTTATCGTAAAACGCGATGAATCCTTCTCACTTATTTTTTCCCAGAAAGTGAATATATGGAGTCAGGGTTGAGGTCAGTGGAGTGTCAGGGGGCCCACGACGCAAGG